>NC_067398.1:177550553-177850553 GCF_016432865.1 Antechinus flavipes
GGCTTCCAAATCCCATTATTGTTTCAATCCATTGAGAAGATAACCTTTTGGTCAATGTCACTTATGTGTAGGGTTGTGATTACAGTTTCCAGGGCATCCATACCTGCTGATTCATCACTAGTTTGTAATCATAATATTTTGGTAGGTGAAATAATAAGATCTTACAAATGATAAGTGATAAAATTATTAAATATTAAAATGACAAAATGATAAAATTGTTCAAATACTGTGATTATTATATAGTTATCAAATATTTAAATAATTAAATAGTAAAATAGTCTTAATAATGTCTTTTGACTCAGGTGAATGTGGAATTTAAGTAAGGAAGAGTTACTCAAAGTTGTTAGCCTTACTCTTCTTAAATCCCATCAAAGCCTCATGTCAAGACAAAAGTCAATTGTCAATGGACCTGGATGCAGTTGATGACCTTGGTATCTTTAGTGTCTGACCAAATTCTAAGAACACTACAGAACTTACTTATGATACCCTCATGGCCCATTGAAACAAAATATTCACATCTGCCTACTATACTGGGGAAGTCTTCATATGCCTATAGTAGACAACCCTCTAATTCAATGACAGCACCACTGGTTACTCTCTTTTTTTTTTTTTTTTAAATTTTTTATTTAATAATTACTTTATATTGACACTCGTTTCTGTTCCGATTTTTTTTTCCCCTCCCTCCCTCCACCCCCTCCCCTAGATGGCAAGCAGTCCTTTATATGTTGGATATGTTGCAGTATATCCTAGATACAATATATGTTTGCAGAACCGAACAGTTCTCTTGTTGCATAGGGAGAACTGGATTCAGAAGGTATAAATAACCCGGGAAGAAAAACAAAAATGCAGATAGTTCACATTCGTTTCCCATTGTTCTTTCTTTGGGTGTAGCTGCTTTTGTCCGTCATTTATCAATTGAAACTCAGGTCTCTTTGTCAAAGAAATCCACTTCCATCAAAATATGTCCTCGTACAATATCGTTGTCGAAGTGTATAATGATCTCCTGGTTCTGCTCATTTCACTTAGCATCAGTTCATGTAAGTCTCTCCAGTCCTCTCTGTATTCATCCTGCTGGTCATTTCTGACAGAACAATAATATTCCATAACATTCATATACCACAGTTTACCCAGCCATTCTCCAATTGATGGGCATCCATTCATTTTCCAGTTTCTGGCCACTACAGACAGGGCTGCTACAAACATTTTGGCACATACAGGTCCCTTTCCCTTCTTTAGTATTTCTTTGGGATATAAGCCCAATAGAAACACTGCTGGATCAAAGGGTATGCACAATTTGATAATTTTTTGGGCATAATTCCAGATTGCTCTCCAGAATGGTTGGATTCGTTCACAACTCCACCAACAATGCATTAGTGTCCCAGTTTTCCCGCATCCCCTCTAACATTCATCATTATTTTTTCCTGTCATCTTAGCCAATCTGATAGGTGTGTAGTGGTATCTCAGAGTTGTCTTAATTTGCATTTCTCTGATCAATAATGATTTGGAACACTCTTTCATATGAGTGGTAATAGTTTCAATTTCATCCTCTGAAAATTGTCTGTTCATATCTTTTGACCATTTATCAATTGGAGAATGGCTTGATTTTTTATAAATTTGAGTCAGTTCTCTATATATTTTGGAAATGAGGCCTTTATCAGAACCTTTAACTGTGAAAATGTTTTCCCAGTTTGTTGCTTCCCTTCTAATCTTGTTTGCATTAGTTTTATTTGTACAAAGGCTTTTTAATTTGATGTAATCAAAATTTTCTATTTTGTGATCAGTAATGGTCTCTAGTTCATCTTTGGTCACAAATTTCTTTCTCCTCCACAAGTCTGAGAGATAAACTATTCTATGTTCCTCTAATTTATTTATAATCTCGTTCTTTATGCCTAGGTCATAGACCCATTTTGATCTTATCTTGGTATATGGTGTTAAGTGTGGGTCCATGCCTAATTTCTGCCATACTAATTTCCAATTATCCCAGCAGTTTTTATCAAATAATGAATTCTTTTCCCAGAAGTTAGGGGCTTTGGGTTTGTCAAACACTAGATTGCTATAATTGACTATTCTGTCTTGTGAGCCTAGCCTTTTCCACTGATCCACTAATTTATTTCTTAGCCAATACCAAATGGTTTTGGTGACTGCTGCTTTATAATATAATTTTAGATCAGGTACAGCTAGGCCACCTTCATTTGATTTTTTTTTCATTAATTCCCTTGAGATTCTCGACTTTTTATTGTTCCATATGAATTTTGTTGTTATTTTTTCTAGATCAATAAAATATTTTCTTGGAAGTCTGATTGGTATAGCACTAAATAAATAGATTAGTTTAGGGAGTATCGTCATCTTTATTATGTTCGCTTGGCCGATCCAAGAGCACTTAATATTTTTCCAATTATTTAAGTCTGACTTTATTTGTGTGGAGACTTTTTTATAATTTTGCTCATATAATTCCTGACTTTCCTTTGGTAGATAGATTCCCAAATATTTTATGGTATCAACAGTTATTCTGAATGGAATTTCTCTTTGTATCTCTTGCTGTTGGGTTTTGTTGGTGATGTATAAAAATGCTGAGGATTTATGGGGATTTATTTTGTAGCCAGCTACTTTGCTAAAATTATGAATTATTTCCAATAGCTTTTTGGTAGAATCTCTGGGGTTCTCTAGGTATACCATCATATCATCTGCAAAGAGTGATAGTTTGGTTTCCTCATTGCCTACTCTAACTCCTTTAATATCTTTCTCGACTCTTATTGCCGAGGCTAGTGTTTCTAATACGATATTAAATAATAATGGTGATAGTGGGCAACCTTGCTTCACTCCAGATCTTACTGGGAAAGGTTCCAGTTTTTCCCCATTGCATATGATGCTTACTGATGGTTTTAAATATATGCTCCTGACTATTTTAAGGAAAAGTCCATTTATTCCTATGCTCTCAAGTGTTTTTCACTAGTTACTCTCAATATGATTTTGACCATCAACAAGAAGGTTTCATAGGGATCTGGCTCCTGAGTATGCTACAGCTTCTTGGAGCCATAAGGGAGAACTGGGTGGCAGGTGGGAAACAAAGATTGGTGAGTAACCTTGTAAAAGATTTAGCAGCCCTCACAACAGAGGTGCTAGTTCTCCTTGAAAGCCCTATACACCTTGATAATGATCTTTTTATATTGAAAGTTTTCTTGATGAAAAAAGGCAGGTTTTTGCAAATAACTTTCTACAATTGAAAATAACTTTATAGTCACAATTGATTTAAAAGTGAAGAGAATAGGGGAAGCTAGGTGGCACAATGGATAGAGCACCAGTCTGAAGTCAAGAGGACCTGAGTTCAAATCTGATCTCAGACATATACTTTGTTGTTTATTTAAAGAAATAAAAGCATTTGATTCATCAGTACAAGGTGTAGCTTTTTTCCAACAAGGTATCTCCTACTTATATGCTAAGATTAGGCAAAAATGTTTTGATGCATGATGCAACAACAATACTTTTTTCCTAATGAATCTATAAAATAAGGCATATGTCATTCTTACAAGTTATTTGACATGTCTTTACTGATGTACAATGCAGATACAAATCAAATGAATCTTCTCATGCTTTTCAATATTCGTCATATTCATTATCCTTTTTTTAAACAACATAATAATGTGCCACAACTTATTCAGTCATTTTCCAATCTGAAGATATCTATTTTATTGCCAGTTCTTTGCTACAGACAAAACCCAGCTACAAATATTTGAAGGCATAGGGCTCTTTTCTTTTTATATTTGTCATTCTTGGAATTTATATCTAGCAACGAGATACTAATGT
The DNA here is from genome assembly GCF_016432865.1 of Antechinus flavipes. Taxonomy (NCBI): domain Eukaryota; kingdom Metazoa; phylum Chordata; class Mammalia; order Dasyuromorphia; family Dasyuridae; genus Antechinus; species Antechinus flavipes. The sequence continues at coordinate 177,554,358 of NC_067398.1, forward strand.
TTCCTCTATGCTTCAAATTTCCATTTTTCAGATTTTCAATATGACATATTCACTTATATATCCCACCACCACTGTGATATTATAAGGAGATTCCATGTTGGATCCCATCTAGAAAAGTTCCTGGTCACTTTTTAGGTATATTTCTTTTATTTTTCTCTTACCAGTACTCAGAAATTAATGGAGGGATTTTCTTACACTCTTTCATACAATTTCAAGAGTTGATAGTGATCATAGAGATCGTTGAGTTCAATACTCTAATCAATATTTTTCCTTCACTGAGTCTATTACAATATTGTTCCTTCACTGCAAAATTATTTTTGGCATAGTTTAAATGGATTTTAGAAAATACAAACCATATCCACTTGAAATTAGCTTGAAAATAGTTCAATTAGCTTGCAACATATTTAACTATTTCCAAGTTTCTTTCAGACAATTCCTATGTTTATTGACATTTTTACTATACTTTATACCCTTAATAAATTTCTTCTCTCTCTTTCTCTCTCTCTCTCTCTCTCTCTCTCTCTTTCTCTCTCTCTCTCTTTCTCTCTCTCTCTCTCTTTCTATCTCTCTGTCTCTCTGCCTCTGCCTCTATTTCTCCTTGTGTATGTCTCTCTGCCTCTCTTTTTCTCTTCCTTTTTCATCTTTCCCATAATTCATGTGGCCCATAACTTATACAATAACTTTTTAATAGAATCTTATAATTCACAAAATTCTTTATATACATTATGTCAAAGTCTCTTAAACTATGGGTCAGGATCATATATATGGGGTCATGCATCTGAATGTGGAGGTCATGATCAATTTGACAATACTGATTGATATCAGTATTACTTCTACAATATCATATAGATTATGAATAAGGAGTAATTTCAAGGCTATTGTATCACTAAAGATGAGGAAATTCATTTTAATTCTCAATCTCCAAGAAAGTCCTTATTCAAACACAGAAAAATCTTCTAAAACTCTAATCTAGAAACTATATGCAGAAAACCATCTTTGTAGTAATGGTTAGTAACATCATTGATTTTGTCATTATGACAAGATGTGATTGAGCTATATTCCTCTAATGTTTGTTGTTATTTTTCAGTCATTTTTCAGTTGTGTCAACTCATCATAACCTCATTTTGGATGTTTTTTGGCACAGGTACTGAGGTGGTTTGCAATTTCCATCTCCATCCCATTTTATATGAAGAAATTGAAGTAAACAAGGCTAACTGACCTGCACAGGGTCACACAGTTAGCAAGTATTTGAAACCAAGTTTGAAGTCATATTTTTCTAGACTAAAGGTTTGGTTCTGGTTCTCTAATCCTTGTACCACATATCTGATCTTAAATCTAGGAATTATTAATATTTTTCGTTTCTTCCATTTTTAAAAAAATTGACCCTTTGGTTAATCTTGTGATTCCTATGGGACCCCTCCTAAGAAAAAAAATTTAATGTGTATAATAAAATCTAGGATTACTAATGAAACCAAATATAGTGAAATGTAGTTGTCAAAATGCATTTTAATCTAGCAGGAGTCAAAATGTTAGAGAAAAGGTAATAAGTAGTTTGAGTCTTCCCCAATCTCCTCTGAATATCAATGAATGATACCATAAAACAATTCCTGAAGTGGCAAAATCCACAAAAGGAGAAGCCAACGACAACTTAAAGGTCAGCAGGAAAGATCTATTGCATCAGGGTGGGAATGAAGCACAATTCAGCACAGGTAAATCAGCACAATCCCAGCCATAGCAAACCAGAAGCAGACTTTGAGAGCCATTCAATCATAAGCAGAAATGGCTGCATCCAGCGCTCTCAGTCCACAGATGGTAAGGGTGTCAAACAAGTTATTAAAAGGAGAGTTAACTTTGTTATCTTCTGAATGTGTGTTTTGATCTTCTTTTTTTCCTCATAATAACTTTTTATGGTCAAAAGTTTTACTCTTAATTATTTTATTTTTCCATTCTATTTCTTAACTTAATTCTTTGAAATTTTAGAGGCACTGGGGCAGGACTCTGTTGCTTTGTTCACATTCAAATATGTGTGGAAGTCTTGGGTGGCAGTCCGAGGGCAAGGAGAAGTACAAGCACATCAGAACTTGCAGGCTTTAGGGGAGCTTGGATTCTTGTTATAGTTCCAGAACAGAAAACAGTGCTTAGGGTCACTCATGGACGAGAGAACAGGTCAGCAAAATAGTAGATTTGCACAACTCCTTAGATCAGACAATCCTGGAAGAATTGAAAACTTATTAGAAGTAACTCTGAAAACAGGTTCACAAACCCTCTGAAATCTGGGACAAATCACTCTCTACTGTGAAAGCAGAGCCCACTTTATCAAAGAGTTGAACATAGAATGGAAAAATAATCAAAAGTAAAACTTTTGACCATATGGTGAAAAGGAAGATCAAAACATACACTCAGAAGATAATAAAGTCAAAGCTCCTACATTCAAATCCTCCAAGAAAAATAAAAATTTGTTTCAGATTGTGGAAGATATAAAAAAAGGATTTTGAAAATCAAATAAGAGAGGTAGAAGGAAAAAAAATGAAAAGAGAAATGAGAGTGATGAAGAAAAAAAATGAAAAAAAAGAATCAACAGTATGGTAAAGGAGCAAAAAAAATGCTAAAGAAAATATCACCTTAAAAACATAATATGCTAAATCATAAAAGAAGCACAAAAAACAATTCAGGAAAAGAATTTTTTGAAAACTAGAATTATCTAAATAGAAAAAGATGCATGAAAATTCAGTGCAGAAAAAATTCCTTAAAAGTGGAATTGGCCAAATGAAAAAAAAAAAAAGGTACAAAAGTTTACTGAAGAAAATAATTCCTTAAAAATTCAAACTGAGAAAATGGAAGCTAATGACTGTTTAAGAAATCAAGAATCAGTCGAATAAAGAAAATAGAAGCCAGTGTCCAATATTTCATTGGGAAAAACAACTAACCTAGAAAATAGATTCAGGAAAGATAATTTTTAAAATTATTGAACTACTAGAAAGCCATGATTAAAAAAAGAGGCAAAGTAACATCTTTCAAAAAAATTATCAAGGAAAACTGCCCTGATATTCTAGAACCATAGGGTAAAATAGAATTTTAAAGAATCCATTGATCATTTCCTAAAAGAAATCTCCAAATGAAAATTCCCAAGAATTTTATTGTCAAATTTCAGAGCTCATAAGTCAAGGAGAGAATTTTTGCAAGAAGTAAGAAGGAAACAATCAAATATTCTGAAATCACAGTCAAGATAATACAAGATTTAGCAACTTCTACATTAAAGAAGAGTTCTTAGAATATGAAATTGTAAAAGACAAAGGATTATAATGAAAAAATCATCTACCCAGCAAAACTGAGAATAATTATTCCTAGAGAAAAATAGTTATTTAGTGAATTAGAGGTGTTTCAAGCATTTGGATGAAATGATTAGAACTCAATAGAAAATTTGATTTTCCAATAGGAAACTCAAGAGAAGCATAAAAAAGTAAACAGAAAAGGAAAAGTCACAAGGAACTTAATAATATTAAAGTGTTTACATTTCTTCATGGGAAGATGATGCTTACAACTCATAATAATTTTCTCATTATCAAGGCATTTAGAAGTATATATTAAACAGAGGGCACAGGTGTGTGATTATAATATAGACAAATGATAGATTAAAATCAAATTAAGGGGTAAAAGAGGAATGCACTGGGAGAAAGGAAAAAGAATAAGGTAGAATGGGATGAATTATAAAAGAGGTAAGAAAAAGCTTTTATACTGGAAGGGAAAATGGGGAAGGAGAGGGGTGACAGCCTTATTTTTATCAAAATTGACTCACAGAGGGAACAACATATGACCTAAAGTATAGAAATTTCTTTTCCTATAGAAAAGTAGGAAGGGAAGGGGATAAGAGAGGGAGGTGACATATAGGAGGTTATACTAGAGGAGGAAATATCAGAAGCAAAACACTTTTGAGGAAGGACAGAGTGAAAGAAGCAAAATAATATAATAAATGGTGGGGGAAATAGGATAGAGGGAAATACAATCAGCAACCATAATTGTTAAAAAAAAAAAATTGAAACGTTTTTCTGATAAAGATCTTATTTCTCTAATAGATAAAGAACTGAGTCAAATTTATAAAACTAGAAGCAATCTTCCACTCTATAAATGATCAAGAAATAGAAAGTTTTCAAATGAAGCAATTGTGTGTGTGTGTGTGTGTGTGTGTGTGTGTTTGTGTAGTGATATGAGAAGGTGCTTTAAGATGCTATTGATAGAGGGAATGCAAATAGAAACAACTCTGAAGTACTGCTCATGTGATTAGATTGGCTAATAGGACAAAAAAGGATAATGATAAATTGAAGCATACTTTTTAAAAACTTGCCTGACTTTTCTTGAGATTCTTTTTTTGGTGGAGGAAAGTATGTTTTCTTTCACAACTTAACTAATTTGGAAATATGTTTTGCATGACCACACATGTATAACAAATACTTAAATGCTTGTCTTCTCAATGATAGTGGTGAGGAAGGAGAAAGGTATAAAAGTTGGAACTCAAAGTTTTTAAAACAAATGTTAAAAGTTACTTTTATATGTAATGGGGGAAATAAAACACAATATTTTTAAAATGCTGACAGCAGTGTGTGTGTGTATGTGTGTGTGTGTGGGTGTGTGTGTGTAATATCCTCTACTTAATATAATCTTTTCTAAATGCTTTGGGTTCCTAGAATTTTAAAGTTTCCAAAGCATTTAAAAATTATCACATTTGATCTTTACAGCAATCCTTTGAGATTGTGATTATATATATTATTTGCGCATCAACTTACTAATTAAAAAAAAAAAACTAGAAAAGAGTTGAATTGGCTTGCTTATGGTTGAACTAGTTAGCACATTTGGACAAACTTCTGTTAAACTCAAATCCAACTATCTTTCCTATATTACATTATATCTGTAAAGTAATATTTGTCTCATATACTTGCTACTTTGAGCAACAACAAAACACTATGAGTTGAAGTTCCTTTGGAAGGAATAGAAACCAATCAGCAAACTAGTTTGGGGCTAGATGGGTTTCTCTGCTGATCTATGTTATGCATGACAATTTAGGCTCCCACTTTCCATTACTAATTTATTTCCTTTTCATCCCTTTGGAGACCAGTGAGAACATTCCCCTAAATCAAAAAGCTATTTTTGTAATTCAAAGTATGTTTTTATATTTAACAAAACTGCCTGAAAATAATGGCAAATGTGCAAATTGATAATCAAATGCCATAGAATTTAGGTGGGTTAAAATCTTTGACATGTGTAAGATTGTTCACACCAAAATGTTGTCATAAATAGCTTCTAGCCACACTTTCAGACAAAAGAAGTTTACTCTTCCTAGTTGCCTATAGCTACTTAATTACTTTAAAAAGATGTTAAGTGGAGTGACAGCCAATGAATTTGTCCATAGCTCTTTTCAGTGACAGGAAAAATTTGTTTGGATTTTTCTTGTTTAATTCAACAGTAATCAGTGGGTGTTGCTTTAGACCTCAGGTATCAATTAGGTATATTTGAAAATATGACACCCTGATTTGGGATTCTTTCACTATTTTTGCTCAATTCTTCTTCATGATGCTAAGGCCTCCTAATGACCCTGAAAGAATCTTGCAGTTAAAGATCTCCTAGAAATCCATACAAGCTTGTTGTTGGTTGTTTTTGGTTGTTATTGTTGTTGTTTTGTTTATTAAGTTGAAATATATTGACTTGAAATGGGCAAACTAAGTATCATGAACTCAAATTTTTCCTAGATGCTTCAAATTGGCAAATCAATGCTGAGTTTCCTTAATGAGGATCAAAAAAATGCTTTAAAAGTAGTGTTGGTTGTGGAATGCTAGTGTCTATTTCACATTTCTATTCAGCTATCCCAAATATTGGACCTAATTCCAAATCATAGCCATAATTGAGGAAAGAAGTAATTGTTGTGAAGGGGTTTGCCTTTCTTGGGTCCTCTAATTACAACTACTGACCAAACACCACCAATGAACACACTAAGATAAGCTTGGGAGCTGAAGCAACATTATACCATACTGCTTCCCAGTTTTCACAGCCATCATTCAGGGTAGTAACTGTTATGCAGAAGAAAGTGGAAAGCCATTCTCACCCATCACCAACTAATACCCACACAGAAGGCAAATGAGCCAATCTACCTGAAAAAACAAGGGACTCTGATGGAGAGACAGAGAGCAGCCTGTTTTAGACAGGTCAAGTCACAACCACCCTGACTACCATCTCTCCTGAGATCTTAATGGAAACAGTCTAGGACCCCAATCCCAAGAAAATTGAAAATTCCAATGTTTCCAATCCATTGCCTTCAGACATACTCCTAGGAAGAAATCCCTGTGAAGAAGTGCCCTGGCAACTGCTTCAGGAAGTGCTTTAGTCACAGCTTCTGAAGATCCAGAAAAGAAATTTCTTGCCACCTAAGCACTTGGAGCCATCAAATGGTTCAACATCAGAAACTGATATAAATTTTTCAGTAGAAAATACATTAAAGGAGATTCAGTAGTATCTGCTTTGTTGTTGTACCCTAAGGACAGTAAGATTTCCTTATGACTTGCAGCATAAATGTGTTGTCTAGTCTATTAGAATGCAAACCCCCTAATGTCCCTAATGTACCTTTGTCATTTTTATGACAAAGTTAGAAACCAGATTGCAGAGACTTAAGAGAGTATGAAGAAAATAACTGTAACATTTGTTGGCCTTCTCAAGGATTTTAGTTGCAAAATGGAACAAAGAGAGATATGTAGTAATAACTAACAGGGATAGATAGATTCTTTTGTTTTTTGAGGATAGAGGAAACATAAATATATACATCTATGGCTCAAGAAGCTTTTGTGGCTCTGCTTATCATTTAAAAATCTTCTCAATCTTTTTCTTAACCTATCTTTACAACCTGATTTCACATTATTCAACTTGATTCCTTTTACATTCTAGCCAAACAAACCCACTTGTCTTTGCTACATGACAGTTCATCTTTGATTCTACATTTGCATGAAGCTGACCATGATTTTCTCCTTCCCTCCTCTATACCTTATAATCCTTAGTTTTGGTTTTCCTTTCTGTTAATGTTCTACCTCACTTCCTAATTTATATATATATATATGTATATATATGTATATGTATGTATATATGTATATATATGTATATGTATGTATATATGTATAATATAATATATATATATATATATATATTATATATATATATATATATATATAATGTCACATTCATCTACCAGTTAATATATAACTTCCCTTCAGTGAAATATAAGTTCTAGGAGATAGAGAGACAGAGGGACAGAGACAGACGGAATAAGGAAGGAAGAAAAAGAGTGAAGGAGAAAGGGACAAAGGGAGGGAGAGAATATATAACTCCTTGATAATAGGGACTATCTTTTTGATAATATGAAGCACTTGGACAGTGTTTTGATCATAGTAAGCACTTAATAAATGCTTCATTCATTCATTGCACTTCTCATAACTGTTTAAAATCAGGACCTTTGTTTATTATAGAGAAATTGATATGCATAAAAGAGCAGGTGACCCAATGGTTAGAATATTTGGAGTCAGGAAGATTTATCTTCCTTAGTTCAAATCTGGCCTCATCCACTTACTAGCTGTGTAATTCTGGACAAATTATCCTAGACAAGTAAGTCATTTGCTTTGTTTACCTCAGTTTCCTCATTTGTAAATGACCTGAAGAAGGAAATGAAAAACCACCCTGATATCTTTCCAATAAAATCCCAAAATGGAATCACGAAGAGTCAGAAATGATTGAAAACAACTGAACAACAACAACAAAAAGAACACTTAAATAATTTTTTAAAAATATGATTTCTCTTATTCTTAAGTGGATAAATTTTAGCCAGATCTTGTGTCCTTTTTGTTCTCCAGAATGCTTGTGTATAATGGTGTTTTTCAGTTTTTTAGAATATGTTTTATTTACTTTTAAATTTTAATATATTTTGTTTTCCCCATTATATGTTAAAATAGTTTTAATGTGTTTCAAAGTTTTAAAAATTGTCAATTAACAAACATTTTTTCTCTCCCTCCCTTGATGAAAAAAGAAAGAAAAAAATCAACAAATATGGATAATGAAGCAAACCAAATTCCTACATTATTTTCATTCTGTATAGGTAAAACATTATATCTCCATCAGGAAATAGGGAACATTCAGTATTATCACTCTCCTAGAATCATGATTGATCATTGCATTGATCAGAAACTTTTTTTTTTTTATTTTAACACACATTGCTTTATGAATCATGTTCATCAGAACAAATTAGGACAAAAGGAAAAACATCATGGGGGAGAGAAAAAAAAAAGAAAAAAGAAGTGAACATAACATTAGTTGATTTACATTCAATCTCCTTAGTTATTTTTCTAGATGTAGATGGCATAGTCGAAAGTCTATTGTGATTGCTTTAGATCACTGAAGCACTGAGAAGAACCATGGTTGATCATTGCACATTCTTACTGTTATTATATACAATGTATTCCTAGTTTTGCTTGTTTCACTCAGTATCAGTTCACGTAAATCTTTCCAGGTCTTTGTAAAATTAGCTTGTTCATCATTTTTTATATTACAATAATATTCCATTACCTTCATATAATATGACTTGTTCAGCCATTCTCTACTTGATGGCATCTACTCATTTTCCAATTCTTTGCTACCACAAAAAAAAAAAAAAAAAAAGAACTGCTACAAACATTTTTGCACATGTGGGTCCTTTTCCCTCTATGATTTCCTTGGGATACAGACTCAGTAGTGGCACAGTTTTATAGTCCTTTGGACATAATTCCAGTCTCTAAAACAGATGGATCATTTCACAATTCCACCAATAATGCATTTTCCATATCCCCTACAACATTTATCATTATCTTTTTTCTAACATTTTAGCCAATATTGATCAGAAATCTTAAGCTACAATTTTGTTTTTATTGTATAAATTGATTTTCTAATTCTGCTCATTTTAGGTCTTTCCAAGTTTTTCCAAAATTATCCCCTTCAACATTTTCCCTCATATAGTATTCCATTTGTATGTTAGAATTTATCATTCCTCAGTTGATGGGTAAAACTTAGTTTCTGCTTCTTGGTTGCCACAAAAAAAGAACTACTAATTTTTTTTTTAACTCATGGATTCTTTTCTTCTTTCTTTATTATCTATGAGGCCTAATAGTGTATGTATTATTAGAACAAATCATGTTTCAAACAACATCACACAAATCTTTGTAATAAAGCTCATTTCCCATTCCAATCATACATCTTCTAAAGTTTTGTGATTTGGAGATAACACTGTCCTGATTTAGTCTTAGCCTACAAGTGATTCTTGTGAGGGGAGAAAAGACTTGAATTGAATCAATTTTCTAATTTCATAATCCATGAAACATAGTGAAATGGAGAATTCTATGAGAAATTAATGTAATTTGATAAATTCAAAACATTAGAACTTTCAAATTTAAAATTCCCCCTGTGGCTCAAGAAGAAAACAGCATGCAGATAAACTTTAAAGCAATATTAATATTTTAAGCTATAAATAAATTTAACAACATTGGTTCAACTGAATATTATTTCTATCATGATTTAATTGGCATGACCTACATTTCTCTTATAATTTCATGAACTTATATTCACCCTCCTCATATACTCTGCTGGACATCTGGAGCTGTGTTGGGAGAGGAAGAAGATCTTAAGGAGAGCACTGGGGAGAGACCTTTACTGCTGCCACCTTCCATTCACTACTTACCTGTTTCAGGATAGAGAATTTCCACTTCCCAGGCTGTCTGTCTAGCACCTTGCATCACTTAAACGTAAAGGAAGATTCTATTAAAGCAGAAAAAAAAATCCTTTTATATATGGCAAAGTAGGCCAAACTTATATTAATATTATATTTTCCATTCTTACTAGAGGAAGAAGAAAGATGGTAATTTTTTTTTATCCAACACTTTCACCCAAGATACATATACATCCTACCATGATACTCCCCCTTCCAAGTGAACTTTGAATTCACATTCATAAGGATTTCAAATCATACGTTAGATAATAATAAAATACTACATGCTCTATGTTTGACTAGAATACTATAGGGAAAATAATGAATTCCAACAGGAAATTGTTTTAAAAAAATCAGTCTCTTTATTATTTTATTATCTCAGACCTTCCTTTGGGTTGAAGAGGCCTGTAATAATTTGTCTATTTACCCTATTGGTTAGACCTTATTTAGGCAAGGACTGAACAGGATCAGAATAGTATTTGGATGAGTTGCCATTTGCATCATTGAAATGGCAACTCATCCAAATGCTGTTTTGATCCTATTTAATGTGAAAATGCTCTCATTAAAGTGATGACAGATTTGTATTTTGAAGTATTGGAGATTTTGTTAATTTAGATAACATTTTAGCTTTAGAGGGCATTTGAGAAAAACAGTAATTAATTTGATTTTAAAGAACCGAAGTTATGGACTGCCAAGGAAATACAGAAAGCTCTAGGTAATCAATTTAGTTAACTTTCTAAAGTAAAAGCAACATCAGTCTTCTCCTTTGTTCCAAACAACTCCCAGTTTCATATCATTTGCAAATTCAATTAGCCTGTTCCTAATGCTTCTCACATAGCCCATCTGACCTCTGTGTCTTTCTGTTCCATTTTCACCCTTCTATCCCCACAGGTTACTCTTGGTGCACGTATGAGCCTCATAGCCTTAACCTTCCTTCTCTGTTTTTGTCTGCTATGCTCAGTCTCTTATGTAATGAAAAGGAAGGCCATTCAGACAGCTTTTTAGTTTCTTCTTAATAAAACTAGTAAAATATATCTACAATGATTTTCTCTACCTCTTTTTTTTTCTGATCCCATATCTTCACTTTACATAAAAGCACCCAAATATATTCCTATTTTGAATGTGTTGATTTCTTCTCCTCACGTAAACTACTTGACAAAGTCAGTGTCATAAGATTGTCTGACTAGATACTTAGGATGAACTAAGCTTGAAACAAAAATGAAATAATAATAAATTTGACTTGGATACTTTCTGTGGTCATAGACATAAATATTATCATCAAAAATTATTTATTTACATGGTGGTATTGACCTTTTAATTAAATTGAAATAGCTGGAGTCTATCATGTATTGACAGGTATTTACATAGTACATAAAATTATAGGGTAAATAGATTATTTCTGTTATAAAACCAGGGGGCAGATTGGGCTCATCTTTAGAACAGTCACCAAGTAGTCTGGAAGACCATATAATTGCTATGTAGTTTCCTAGCATTTACCAAGCAAAATGAAAACCTGAATGTAAATGCTATTTGTCTAGTGACTTGTAATTGAGGACATTGCTCTGATTTTTATTTTCTTAGGGATTAGGTGCCTGAAATCAGTAATAATATTCCCATTGTCCTCAGTTATGAGGAAGAATCTAAAAATATCTATTCAGATGGGTTTTTTTTTTTTGAGAGGGAAGGAGGGAAGGGTGTTGGTAGAAGTAGAAATCTTTCTATCCTGGTACCAACAAAATAATGGATATCAAAAGGTTAATCAGATCATCTCAATTCAATTTATAATGCAGACCTTACTATAATGGTTCCTGATCACTGTCACATACTCAAATATTTGTTCAACATTTTATTTTTATTTTTTGTTTTGTTTTGTTTTGCAAACAACTGGGGTTAAGTGACTTGTTCAGGGTCACACAGGTAGTATGTACTAAGTGTTGGTGTTCAGATTCTCCTGATTCCATTGTGCCATCTAGCCACTCCCAACCATTTATTTCTAATGGTGAGAGAAGAGTCTAATGAACACAATATATATTTCAACTGATTCTCTGTAAGTGATACTCTTTAAAAGATAAATTGCTTAGAAAAGTGTCTGAATTTTTTGCTCTTTAAATTGAAGTGTCATATCTGTTTATGGAACAGTTAGCAGAAAGGAAATTTTTTCTACATCACTTCTAGTTTCAGACCTTACCTTAAGAGAAATAAAGGACTGAGCACTTTCCTATTCTCTCATCCCACAGCCAATTCTTTTAACCAGCTCTGAGAAGAGCACCAATTAGTATCAATTACTGTGGTCAAGGTGATTTTAAAAAATAGTGTCAAATAGTATATCCTCTGAAATAATCTACTCATGCTACACCTTGGTTATTTATGTCATAGCAGATGGTTGTTTTCTGTGCACCATTGTTAACTCAAAGTGTCAGTAAACTGTGAATTCAGGCTACATGGGACTAAAATGCAAATGTTTTATGTTTATCAATGAAGGCAAATTTCTCATTTCATTAGTCTAACTGGAAGCAGTGCATTGCCACCATGCTGCTGCTACAAGTTCTACTAAAACTTGTACATGAGCAAAAATGGATATGGTCATAAAAGGAGAGATTCCTGTTCAACTGTGTAAGAAGTATTAAATAGAAATGTGGAAACAGGGCTGTTAAAACAAGAACTGGACTAAGTCTCAAATGCAAAACATACCTTTTTGGGGGAAGAAGAGTTCAAAAAGTATTATGAAAGAATTAGTGTACATTTATCATTTAATACATTTTAGAAATCAGCAGCTCTGTGGAGAGGCAGAAGCAAAACTTGGTGAGCATCATAAATGGGAACTGGGCTATTTTTAGCTGGAGACAGAAACCAGGGCATTCAGAAATCTTTGGAGAAAGGCTGATATCATCAGGTTTCCAGAACCACTTGACATTTCTTGAGGTTACAGGAATTTCCAAATTCCCAAGGCCTTTATCCATTATTGGAATTTTTGCTTCTTCTGTGAAATATCTGTTTCTGACATATATGGCTTCATTGTGAGGACAAGCCAGAGCCATAGACTTAATACACTTTAGTCTTGGGTGCCATTTGTAGAAAATAAGAAAGTTTGTTTTTAATCTGATTGTGTAGACTGAGGAAAAGATTGGGAGAAAATCTGAACAGAGCTATAAAAAGATACACACATACACACAATACACTGTGAGAAGTAGTTAGACCCTGACTTCCCCACCTCCTTCCCTTAGAGCACTCCTCATAAAAATGGTATTTGTTGGCAAGTAAAACCATTTTTCCTCTATGTCAGAGTCAGTGTTAAGTTCACGTTTGTGTTTGGAAATTCTGTTCCCAACTTTCCACTCTATCCAACTCTATCCCCCACAGCAAGAAGAAAATAATGGAATTTGCATATTGAGTTGATGAAGTAGAGAAACTGTTTTTGACAAGCTGGGGGGCAGTGGTGGTGGTTAGAAATCATGCAAACACACACACACACATGCATTATGGCAGAATCTTAATTCAACATATTTGTCCTCTACTTTTATGTACTTTTCTGCTTTCAATTAAGATGCTTTATTAAACAGCATTCAAACATGTGAAGGGAAAGACAGAGCCTGACAGAATTTCAACAGGTTCTGTGCATTCATACTGCCTATGTCACCTCTTAATTAGTAACCAAAATGCAATGAACAGATTGTACAGTTTACCATTCTAGCCTAGCTCCTACACTTTCTATTTGCACAGAGACAGCACATTTAAAGGGACCCCCATCCAGCGGGACTTTCATCCTCCCACTATCCCTGGAATAGGCCCACCACCATCAAGTAAATGCCACTTCATGTATGCCTTAGCCTGCAGCAGCAGCTGGCATTACCAAGCAAGAGAAAGGACATTTTAATCTCCTGTTTAATGCATTTTTCTCCACCTGGGATAAGAAGCCAAAATTGCTGTTAGCAAAAAATGCCTTAGTCATTAACTGAAAGGGCCTCTTTTAAAAGCGTTCCATTACTCCCCCACTGGGAAATTTCAGACTTTATTAGCATTTTTTGAATTTGTATTAGTAGTACCTGAGTGGTAAAATGCTAACGGATGAACAGTTTGCTATTTTCGATAGATTTTTTTTTCTTTCAGACTTCCCTTATACTGGAGGGAAGAAAGGGAGAGAGGTCAATATATCACGCTCCTCACTTAGCTCTTAGCTACAAAGTCAATAGTTAAAGGAATCATCTTAATTTTCTGTTATTCTTTCCCTGTAAAGCACAGAAGAATGCCTATGTGTGTGTGTGCTCCCTTACCTAAAGGCTACTAAGAGGATATTAAATATTCTTTAAATGCAGCTCCTATGTATTTAAATCATATGCATGCTGTGCTAGCATTACCCTGCTTAGGAGATAAGATTTTTTTTTAAACTGCACTTTCTTTATTTTTTAAGATAATAGAAATTCATATACCAAAGCTCATGTTGTCAATGGAGTGGTTGTTTTGTCCTTTAGTGCTATGATTGGATCTTAAGGGTTCAAAGAATGAACTTAGTCATGCTCCAATTTGGATTTGGGTACTTTTTAGCTCTCTCCAGTTTCTTTACTGGCCTCCTATGATTGATAAAAATCTATCTTGAAATTGTGGGAGTCTTCAGAAGCTTCAAGTAGGTCTAATATTATTTAACACTATTTGGACTTCATTAAAGAAGGAGTTATATGGTTCAGCGTGGCCAAGCAATCCTTGAGGTAAATTGCTCAAATTGCTCAAATCCAGAAACATATAATTCAAACTCACATCAAATATTCATCCATAAGGATTTGTATCATTTCAATCACTTATTAGACACTTATTATGATCTAGGAAGTGTGCTAAATGATGGGGTCAACCCCATTATTAGTTAGAGAGTTTAGGCAAACCCTCAACCCATAAGAACCTTACAATCTAATGGGGGACATAATATATAAATAAAAATATACAGAGTAAGTTATATGAAGGATGAATAGGAAATAACTAATAGAAACAAGACACTGGAATAAGCATTGGACAAGAAAAGTTTCCTGTAAAAGATAAAATTATAGTTGCAAAATTATGCTAAGATAATCAATAGGTAGAGATAAGGAGGGAGAACATTTCAGGTATGAGGGGCAGGGCTGTCATAAAGTTTCCAAACAGAGCAATGGATCATATTATGGGAATAATTGAACCAATATTTGTCATTGACTTCATTATATTCATTTGAGCAATATGTGTATTACCATATATTTTGAGTGCCCCTGAATTGATTTTTATCTTTGCTGACTGAACATATTTCAATTGATTTGTATAAACTATGGGTTTCTTAAGGAAGATTTCCTTAATTTTTTGTGTGTTTTATAGGAAATATGTTAAACTTATGGATTATTCTTAAGAGAAATATATTTAAATGTATAAAATAAAATATATAGGGTTATAAAGGAAACAAATTATATTGAATTATAGTTAAAAAAAAAAAAACTAACATCAGGTTAAGTACCCCTGCCATGAGGCAGGATTTGTGAATTATTAGACCTGATAGCCATGCCAAAGACCAGAAGGAAATATTCTGAAGAGAAAGAAAGAACTGGGTGGCATTATGCCTGATAACAAATGGAAATGAACATCCAGAACTTAGTAGGCAAATAATGAAGTAGATTAAATATTTCCTAAAACTACCAATTGTCACTCTAATGGTCAGCACCCACAGATAAAATACATGTAAAGGGAGTGACACAATACTGAGATGAATTTGGACTAAGTTTTTTTTTTTTAAGAAAACCATCAAAGGGCAGCTTTTTTTATGGTTCTTTACTACCATAGGTGTATGTGTATATATATATAATCACTCCCTCTAAACCTTCTCTGAATGAAGCCATGGTCCTACAGATGATATAGAGGAATTTGTTACTGTGTATGTATACACACACAGAGAGAACATGTTGGGTGGTATCCTAGATTCAAACAAATGCATATAATGGCTTTACTATAGAGCTGAGAATTAAAGAAAACCATAGAAGTATAAATTCAGTAGCCATGCAAAAATTATATAGGAATAAAAAAGAATGCTATCAAAGGAAGAAAGTAACAAATTCCTCTAAATCATCTGTAGGACCATGGTCAGATGTAAAAAAAAAACAATGTATTTGGTTAGGTAGATTATTATAGAATTACTGTTTCTCTTATATAAGTCTAGGAAATCTGGGAAACACAATCCATAATACAATCTTTTCTTAAATAAACATTGGCCACCTGAACTAAAAGAGGGCACTCACTTGCAAAAGGACATTCCATGAGAGTATAGAGCAAATTTTGTTTAAAAGGAGGGTGGAAAAACAGAGGCTTTTGAATGAATAACCATTAGTATGAAAGATTTATATAAATTTCAGGATTTAGGATTCCAAATATGAAACTCGACTGGTAGATATTGTTGTAAGTTCTTTAATCATCTATCCTTTATCAGCTCCAAATTGGTAGCAAGGAGAGGGTGGCTTCAGATTCTATTGTTGTGTTTCTGTTTCTTAGTGTCTATGCCTACAAGTCTGTCTCTCTGTCTGCCTCTGAATGTCTTAGTATCGTTCTCTGTTTTTCTATCTCTATATTTCTGTCTCTGTTCTCTGTCTCTATCAGTCCAACTGTTTTCCTTTCTCTGTCTCTGTTTCTGACTCTGTTCTCTACTTCTGTCTCTCTCTATTTCTATCTCTCTGTTTCTATGTTGATCTGTCTCTTTCTTTGGTCTTTCCTTCCTTTCCTCCATTTAGCTTTTTATGATAGCTCATGGCTTTCTCTGTTTCAAAAGAAAAAAAAAATTCCTGATCAAAGCAGTTTTTCATGTAAGTCAAAGATGATCTCAAGCTTTCAGTGACTTTTCTCTCGAGTAAGATAAGAATTATGTCTCCAAAATCAAATTCTCTTCAATACCAATGATCTTCTCCCTCTGGCTCTTCTTTATTTTTATTCCCTTCCTCCCTTTCTCTTCCTCTCTCCTTCTTCTACCTCTACTTCTCTTTCTGCCTTTGTCTTTCTATATATCTTTCTCTCTGTCTCTGTTTCTCTCTCTCTCTCTCTCTGTCTCTCCAATCTCCATCAATTATCAGTCCAACTTGTTAGCATGAGTATTTGTTGAAATGAATTTAAATAAAATGTGATGAGAGAAGAAAGATTCAAATTATCTTGTGCATGCTTGTCTCTTTGCCTGATGTATATACCTAATGGAACTTAGTTCTTTGAGAGCAGAGACTGACATTTGTTTTGTCTTATATCTTCAGCCATAAGGATAACACCATAAATTTAACAAACACTAAAACTACATAAATGTTTCTTGGATTGAATGGAATTGGGGAGGAGAAAATACCTAATATTCCTTATATAACCACTTTTCCTGTGATTGCCCCCTGAACCAAGAGTATGCCTGAGTGCAGAAGGTAGTAGCTGCCATTTGATTGATTGGAGATAAAAAAAATTCCAGCAAGACTAATCAAATTGTCTTCTCAATCTCTCTCTCTCTCTCTCTCTCTCTCTCTCTCTCTCTCTCTCTCTCTCTCTCTCTCTCTCTCTCTCTCTCTCTCTCTCACACACACACACACACACACACACACACACACACACACACACCATCCCATTATATTAAATTAAATTTCTGTAGTCTCTTACCCCAGGCTTATTGCCTGAGACGTTCTTGTAATAATCTTAACATAGGAGGATACCCTCGAAATAAAGAAAGGAGAATTGCCTGATATGTATAGATTCAATCAAAGGTTTGAGAGTTTACATAAAATCATTTGTTGGAATTTAAAGGGTCCAGAGATCATCTATTCTAACCCTTTCAGTGTATAAAAAAGGAAATTCAGGTCTAGAAAGGTAAGTATTTTCTCCAAGACCCATATAACTAGTTATAGAGTCAAGAATAGAAATCAGTCTCCCAAGTCTGGTTTGCAAAGTACTTTACAAATATTATGTCACATTATCCTCAAAACAACCCTTGGAGGTCACTGAAGCACACATAGGTTAAGTGATTTACTGAGGATCACTGAGTTATGATAACTGAAGCCAGTTTTGAACTCAGGTCTTCTTGGATCCAGGTCCACAGTTCTGTCACTGAATCACTTAATTGCTATTTGTTTCTTTCTATTATACAGCCTAAAATTATATATCAGGGACCAAATTTTGTTTCCTGACAGGTGATAGCATTATTGGTCTAAATTCAGAAACAGAAGGTCATTATCAATGTACTTCAATTAACTAATTGAGCCAGGTTATTGTGTAAGCAATTATACTTTTCAGTGATGGAGAGATAAGGGATAAAAAAGACTTTGTCCTTCCCCTCAAGATTATATTTTAGAGGAAGAAACAAAATCTACATTATAAATAACTAAAATAGTAAAGATCATGAGATACAGTGAAGGAACTTAGAAAAATGTATTATATAAAATCTTTCTCTGATAATCATTAAGCTTCCAGTTGGTTGTCTGTGATGGAATACTGTTTCACTTCAGGCAGTTCTTAACTCTTTAAATTTTCTATATATATAGCCCTCAAAGAGCTTATATTCCATTAGAGGAGGCAGTGTGTATATCTACAGATTATACATACATAGATACGTATATGTATGCATGTTTGTAAATATTGTGTGTGCATAAACATGCATGTGTATAGGTGTTCATACATGTGCACATTTATATGTGTGTACACACATTATACACATGTGTAAATGTGGGTGTGAAAATAAAATGCTGCATGGGATATTCAGAAAGAGGACTAGTACCTCTGATAATGAGGTCTGGGGTGATCATCCACCATTTGTGTCCCACATGTCACCTATCTTCCCTATGACTCCAAGAAGCTGTAGCCTGTATGTGATCACATCCCACTAAAACTGTCTTGCCAGACAGACTAAACTAAGCTCAGAGAAGCTGGCAAGCCTCATCAGTGAGTTTGGGCGATGTCTACCCAAGCATGTAAAGACTGCCTCTGGCAGAAAGGGATAAGAATAATGTTTTCCAATGGCCACAAAGGTGACTGAAGCAGGCATTATAGAATGGTTAGAGCTTGGTAAGACATTGAAGATGTCAGGATTATCCACTATACCAGATGTCTTGATTTTTTTTTCCTTCTACTGGACTTGAATAACTCTAAAAGAGAGAACAAGGCTAATGACATTTCAAAACTCTACTTTATAAATCCAGTTTATGGGAAAGTCCAGATATCATCTGTGATGTTATTGTCCTCTTTGAAACAAAGGACAAACAACAACTCTGTTCTGTCTCTGTCTCTGTCTCACTCTCTCTGTCTCTCTGTCTCTGTCTCTATTTGTCTCTCTTCCCCCCTCTCTCTGGCTCTCTCTACCTCTATCTCTGTCTCTGTCTCTCTCTGTCTGCCTCTATCTCTGTCTCTGTCTCTCTTTCTTTCCCCCCTCTCTCCCACATCTTTCTTTCTGTCTGTGTGTCTGTCTGTCTGTCTCTCTCGCTCTGTATATATATATATATATACACACACATACACATATACATGGATGTACATATCATGTAATGCATATATGTATGTGTGTGAATTTATATATATGTATATATGTAAATGCACACAGTGAATCAAGAAAGGCTTCATTAAAAAGGTGGTGCCTCAGCTCAGTTTTGAAGGGAATTAGGGATTCTAAGAAGATGTCAAATGTTCTGGGCATGGATAAGGAAAGCATTATATATGTGGAACATTTAAAAAAAGTAACTTTAACTACCTTTGTCTTTGTATCCACAACATTTGGTACATGATAAGTACTTACATGCTTATTTATTGATTAGTCTATTAATGTCTTCATTCAAATTATTGATGAAAATTGTTGCATAGAAGAGAATTGAAGAAAGAATGACATTATTAATAAGTTGAAAAATAAGAAAAAATATAAATCAAAATAATTCTGTAAATTTCTTTATACATATCAAACTGGCAAAGGATGGGAATAATTGTTGTTAGAAGTATTATAGAAAGAAAATTCCAGTAATATTGCTGGAGCTGTGGAATAGCTTAATTATTCTGAGATTATGTTTAAAAAACTATGAAAAAAACCCATACTCTTTTAACCAGACATTGCAAGGAGGTTAAAATAATAGATAATAAGGTCTCATATATGCCAAAATATTTAAAGAAGCACATTTTAAAAAAATATCCATTTTAAAATTAACTATAAAAAGGCAAAAAAAGAACATTTTTATGTAGATAGCACAGCATAAAAAAAGGACTGAATGTAAAATCTTGCATTTCTATTTAACCTTATTTACTTTTTTTTGACAAAGCTATGTAATAAATACTACATATTGTTTTTGAAGCTACCTTGATTTTTTGTACTTTCTTCTAAATTTTCTTTTGTTCCCTACTGTGTACTTTTTATTTTTTCACTCTCTCTCCCCATCCCATCCTAGAGAAGGCTACCATTAGGCATAATTGCTACCATTGTGTGTAAGTATTATATATATATATATATATATATATATATATATATATATATATATATATATATATGTGTGTGTGTGTGTGTGTGTGTGTGTGTACATATATATTATATAAACACACAAACATAAATAATCATACACATTTATACATGTGAAACCATTCTATTCATCCTTCTGTTTATCAGTTCTTTCTCTGAAGGTAAATAGCGCCTTCCTTTAGGGGTCCTTTGTGGTTGATTTGAGTATTTACAATATTCAAAATGACTTAATTATCAAAGTTTGTCTTAAAATAATATTGCTTTTACTATGTACTATATTCTTTTGGTTCTACTCATTTCACTCTTTATTATTTCGTCCAAGTCTTTTCATGTTTTTCTAAAATTAACTTGCTCATCATTTGTTATAGTATAATAGCATTCCATGACAATCATATACTAAAACTTCTTTAATCATTCCTCAATTAATGGACTTACCCCTATGTTCAATTCTTATCACCACAAAGAGAGCTGCTATAAATATTTTAGGATATATATGTTCTTTTCTAGTCCACCATTAGGAAAAAGACCTAATAATAACATTACTGGATCAAAGGATATACATCTATATAAAACTCTTTAGGTATAATTCCCAATTGCTCTTCAAAATGGATAGACCATTGTTTCAACAGTGAATCAGGGTCACAATTTTCCCATGTCCCTTACAACATTTATCACTTTCTGCTTCTATAATTTTGGTCTGTAGGTATAAGGTAATATCTTAAAGTTGTTTGAATTTGCACTCCTTTATTCAATAATGATTTAGAACATTTTTCATGACTATAAGTAGTTTTAATTTCTTCACTGAAAAACTTCCTGTTCATATCCTTGACCATTTGTCAATTAACTAGAAGAAAAATTTGTAATAGCAAAGAAAAGGTTGCGGTGGGGGGGAGAGGGGAATGATGGCAAGTAATTGGTAAATGGCCAAAAAGAATCTTTGTACATTAACATAAAGAACTATCCCACTGAAATAAACAATGAAAATTAAAAATGCAAAGGAACATGACTACACTTCTCTGGACTGATGCAAAGTAAAGCAAGCAGAAAGAGGGAGAAAATACATGTCTACAGTGAAATCAGTATAAAGGAGTAACAACTCCCAAAATAAAATTGTATGCTGTCTAATTGTAATGGTTATGCTTGGTCCCAAAGGAAAGAAAAAAGAAAACTTAGAGTCTTAGTTGGAACACAGAATAGGTTATCAGGCTAAATTAATATATTAATTAATTTTAGAAACTATTCCCTCTTTTTTGTTTTTAAATATTTTTAAAATTATGACTCTGAGCAGAGAAGGGGGATTAATTTGAAATGGAAATAAAAAGATCAAAATTTAAAATTTATTTTATCTAATTTATTTTGACATTGTCTTCCTTTCTCACTTAAGCTGGAAGCAGAGTCCACTCACATGCCTAATACTTAGACTGATAAAGAAGTTTTAACCTCTTATGTATTTTTATACTTGGGCCAGATTGCCTCTCCTTAGGCAGCTTGGTGGCCCTCTTCTCCAAATAGTTGATCTTATTGCTGCCAAAATTTGTAATGACATCTGACTATCTTTAGCTCTACTACAAACCCAAACTCCTCAACTTAAGTCATTCCCCCCAGCCTCAGACTCCTTCAAGAGCAGTGATT
Organism: Antechinus flavipes; assembly: GCF_016432865.1. Classification (NCBI taxonomy): domain Eukaryota; kingdom Metazoa; phylum Chordata; class Mammalia; order Dasyuromorphia; family Dasyuridae; genus Antechinus; species Antechinus flavipes. The sequence continues at coordinate 177,576,203 of NC_067398.1, forward strand.
AAGTACACATGGCATCCTTCTCAGTTTAAAATTTAAATTTAACAAAATGGTTAAAAGAAAAGGATAATAAGCCTTTCGAGAGGCCAATCTCTCAATAATGGTGAAAAAGAAACTTCAAAAAAGACCTGAAGAGGCTAAGGAATTGAAAAAGACAATGCTGATGATTTTAAAAAAAATGACAAGGAAATGGAGGGAAAAGATTGCATGTGTGCAGGTTTAGCAGGGCCACAAAGAGTCTTTGACACTTTTTTCAAACCATATTATAAGGCATGCATTTAATATATCATTTTAGAGCACCTCTGTTACACATTTACCTCCTTATTTTTCTTCTATGCATGTGATGCATACACGTGGAGAATCTCTACTTTCTCAATTTAAATTCTAAACTAAGTGATTTTTGTCAGAAAATTTCAGAAAATTAGTCCAATCAAGTACTTCTATAGGAAATAAACTCCTTAACTGGTTTATCTATAAAGAGAAGTTGAATATATTTGAACAAATACTAGTCATTTTGATAGCAAGACCCTTCCACAAGCTACCATAGAGGAAATTCTCAATACCATTGAAATGGGTCTATATACCTAACCATTCTCTATATCACTGAAATCACAAATCTGTTCTAAAAAATAGAAATGATGATGATGGTGGTGATGGTGATGATGATGATGATAATGTTGATGATGTGTTAGAGAAAGAGAGGAAGAGGGAAGAGGGATTGACAGAGATAAATACAGATAGAGAAATGTTATAAATAGATATAGATAGATACATATAAAAATGATAATTAGATAGATAATTAGAAAGATAGATTGGTAGATAAATCAGAATTTACCAAAAACCTAACTTTAATTTTTGTCTGCACATACTTAAAATGTAATTAGCCTTCATATATTTGCCATTACTGTTAGTTGATTAAAAGATAATGCCCAATATTCTTTGTCTATTTTAGTGGTATCAAACTCATATTGAAATTGGGGGTTATTAAAATATACATAAGAATCCTTAAGAGCAACATATTGACATTAATATTATCTATGCTCTTTTTATTGTTTTTTGGTTTTTGGTTTTTTTTTTTTTTTTTTTTTTTTTTTACATTTTAATCTGGTTAGACTGCCCTGGAGAATATATCTGGAGTCATTGTAAGAGGTGTTTGATTCACTTCTGGTCCTCATTAGAGAAGATTCTTAATATGAAGCAGACAAGCTTAACTTATGAGCTATGTTCATATTGGGGAAGATATCCTATCTGATGACATCAAATATTCAAGGTTTTCAGATACCACTCCTCTGCTGGGAAGCTACCTCTGCCCCTGCATGCCTTTGTCTTATATTTCTGAATTCTCAGCATTGGTATTCCTGATTATAGTTTGGGATAACATATTTCTTCTGTTTTTCTGACATGTTTGAAAGTTTGATTCTGAGATTCTGTGCATTAACCTTAATGCAGTGATAGAATTCTGATTGCAATTCTTTTTGTTACCTCTGATAACACCTGATTGTTATGACCTGACCAAAGCCCCTCAATCATGACATAATAGATCAATTGCAAATAGCCAATACCTTTCTCTGGGCATTTAATAATCTAAAATGAATTTTAAGTATATTATATGTAGATGCTTGCATAATGTCATTAAATTGAGTTCTCTTTAGCAGTGGATCTTCTAATCCAAACTCCTATGTCATATTTTGTGATACTTGTTTATATTTTGAACAAAATTAAGAATTATATAATATAAAGATGTATAAAAAGATTATATAACTGTTTCAGATAAAATAATAAAATTTAACGTCTTTTTTTCTTATTTTTTTAATTAAGAAAAGGAAACATAAAAGTGTGTTTAATTAATACTTTTAAGTATTACTTCTGACATCACTTTGACTAGTGCCTATCGCAATTCATTCATATGTTTTCAAAGTGTGTGATTTGTTTCTACATTATTTCTTAAGTTCTCTAGAGAGGATCAACTCAGAAAGTAATTGAAGGACTTCCTTTGGTTCTTTTACTATTTCATGGGCAACAGGCAGCACTTGGGCCTAAGTACAAATTTACTTCAGAGACTGAATGAAAATAAGCCAAGAGACAGATATAGATCATTAGTCAACGAGACTCCCCTCCACCCTCTTCCACTCCATTTATTATAATTGTCCCAAATGAGCAATAAAATTGAAATAAGAACTCCAGGTGAAATAGTTCCAAGTATATCATTATGGACATTTCATGCCTATGACCATTAAGCTTAGAAATAACAGAATTCCTGGGGACCATGACAAATGGCTCTTAACTGCTTAAATAAATTTATGTAGCTAAGAGACATGTTGGTGAAAATTCTCTACCAAAGGGAATATGATGACAAATACATGTCTTAACCCACAATATTACAAAGTATGCTAATTTAAAAACTTGGATCTTTTTTAGATGTTAAAATAAACTAGCAAATTCTGGAGAGCAATTTGGAGGCAGGCTCAAAGAGCTATAGAACTGCATAACCTTGGATCAAGCAGTATCACTAGTCTGTAAACCAAAGAGATTAAAAAAAAAAAAAAAGGGAAAAGACCAACATGTGCAAAAGTATTTGTAGCAGCTCTTTTTATAATGACAAAGAATTGGAAACTGAGTGGATGCCCATCAATTTGGCAATGGCTAAATAAGTTATGGTATAAGAATGTAATGGAATAATATTGTTCTGTAAGAAATGAATGGGGTGATTTCAGAAAAGCCTAGAAAGACTTAAATGAAGCGAGTGAAATAAGCAGAACCAGGAGAACATTGTACATAGTAATAGCAAGATTGTGTAATGATGAACTATGATAGACTTAGATCTTCTCAGCAATATAGTAATCCAAGATATTCCAATAAATTTTCACTGGACAATGGCATTTGCATCCAGATAAAGAATTCTGGAGACTGACCATTGATTGATCCATATTATATCACCATAGTTGTTATTTTCTCATATTTTTTCTTTCTTTTTTCGTTCTGATTTTTCTTCTTCAACATGACTCATATGGAAACATTAAAAAAAATTATACATGTATATAACCTATATCAGTTTGCTTTTTGTCTTGAGGAAGGGAAAAATAAGGGAAGGAGAAAAATATTGGAACTCAAAATCTTATAATAATGAATGTTGAAAACCATCTTTACCTATAATTTGAAAAAATACATACCATCAACAACAGTTAGAGAATGCTATGAAATATAAAATGGATCACTTTTTATTGCATTAAATCAAAAAGGCTTTTTGCATAAAGCCAATGCAATCAAGATTAGAAGGAAGCAGAAAACCGGGAAATAATTTTATAGCCAATATTTCAGATAAAAACCTCATTTCTAAAATATAGAGAAGGTGGAATAAAATTTATAAGAATATGAGTTATTCCTCAATTGCTTAATAGTCAAAAGATATTGATTAGAAATTGATTAGAAAAATGAACATTAAAACAACAATAAGATCCCACCTCATATCTGTCAGATTGACCAAAATAACAGAAAGGGAAAATAATAAATGTTGGAAAGGATGTGAGAAAATTGGAACACTAATGCATTGTTGCTGAAGTTGTGAATTGATCCAATCATTCTGGAGAACAATTTGCAACTATTTTCAAAGGACTTCAAAGTGTTAATAACCTCTGATGTGAGATCTATATCCCAGAGATCATTTAAAAAAATGGAAAAGGACCCACACATACAAAAATGTCATATCAACTCTCTTTATAGTGGCAAAGAATTGGAAATCAAGGGAATGTCCATCAATTGGGGAATGTCTAGAGAAGCAGTGGTATGAGATTGTGATGGGATACTACTGTGCTATTAAAAAAAAATGATGAACATGTGGATTAAAAAAAAAAAACCTGAAAAGACTTATATGACCTGGTGTTGAGTGAAGTGATCAGAACCAGGAGAACATTTCACAGTTATAGAAACATAATATGATCACCAACTTTGATAGACTTTGCTTTTCTCAGTCATACAATGATCTAAAGCAATTCCAACAAAAAAAAAAAAACCTCATAATTGAAAATACTGTCCACATCCTGAGACATATGATATCTCAATGCAGATCAAAGTGCACTCAATTCACTTTTTTTATTTGTTTTTGTTTCTTGTAGGTTTTCTGTTTTAATTCTTTCAAAATATGACTAATATGGACATTTTAAATTCTTCTTTCAAAACATGATTAATATGGAAATATATTAAACTTGATTTTATATGTATGACCTAAAGAAAGATAAACTGGCAACCAAGTCCAGGTGTTTTAAGCATCCCTAATATAGAAATCTGCTTTAATTAAAGTTGTAAGAATTCTTAAACCTGAAGCTTAATCAAAATATAGACTTTTAAAATACATGAACTTTAAACTCCAATATATATTTTCTATAATGATAACTCTCTAAAAAGCAAAGTCTATAAGTGTTTCTTAGGTATGTATGCATTTATAATAACAGTCTGGAATAAAATATCTTATAGAAAGAAGCCAACATAAGACAGGTTAATTATTGACAGTTCAATTGAAGTTCTTTTCTTACCTTTTGTTTTGTTGGTCACTTATATAGAGTTTAATTTTGGTGTGTGATAGTTATTTGTTATTATTTAGAAATATAAAGAAAAATTGGAGAATTGAAAGATACTCAACTTTACCATACTTCCACCCAATTTGTTTGAAATTTTAAAAATCTGGTTTGGGTGAGAGAAGCTATTGTTAGAAGAACTAAGCTGCACATTTATAAATGAGAACAAAAAATTAACATGAAATCCAAAAACTCCAACCAAAATAAGAAAGGATTCTGGCTAAGAAACACTGTCTCTTCAATATATAGCAGCAGTATTTCAGAACTAAAAAAGTTAAACATTTAGAGTATTCAGAGTACATCATAGTTTAAGAAGTAAGAGACGATCTTAGTATTTTCAAGTCTATAAAAAAAAGGAGTTAAATTATAAGTGACCCAGTACCATCAATTTTGTACCTACTTTAACTACAACATAGGTGTTTTATTCATCATTCTGAATTCAGCTTTGAAGTCAAATGCAAAATATGGTAGTCTTTTTTTAAATTAGGGATCACTTTGTAACCACCTTTATAATGTTCCAAAAGAAGAATTAAAAGAGATGGGAAATAACCCAGCTAAACTAAAAGGTTCCAAACAATACCGTTGAGCTGCACTCCCAGAATCCATTACCGCTTCCCAAGATGACAGAGTATTTCTGCAGGTACAGTGGGGAAGGACAAGTCCTGGCTGTCCTGCCTCTTGACAGAGGAAATAAATCACCCTCCACACTGGAGGATACCTTTCCAGGCTGCACGCTGGGAACTTCATTACACAAGCTGTGCCACACATTACTATGCATATTGCCACTGATTGGACATAGGCTCACTTCCACAGCCTATTTCTGTCATTGTCTTATGAGGAAGAGATCCATTTTCCTCTTAGACAGATGCAGGTTTGGAAAGGACAGGAAGAAAAAGGTATTGAGCGGCCAAGAGTTCTCAATGTGTAGACAAAGATCCTCTTGACTTAACGATATGTCTAATCTACATGAACCCAGTACATTCCTAGTAAGGTACATTAAGAGCAGTCCAATCCTCATAGTTTGCCCATCCCCTTTGATCTTAATTTGCCTGTTGTTAAACAGAAACTTCTTGCTGGGATCTTAGTTTCATTAAGAAGAGGAAAAGGGCTGTGTGTGTGTGTGTGTTTCTCCAAAAGAAAATAAAACAATATGTCTCAGTTTTCAGCTTATTGTTTTATGGTCTTCCTTCTAATAGGAGTGTTTGGTCAATTAAAGACTCAGATTAATTCATAAAAGATTTTGTTTACTTGTTTTTGCTTTGAATATAATTTGGATTTTTGTTAATGAAAAGAATTGCAGTGAGAGCCTTATATCCACTGGCTGCAAGCTTAGTGTCATTTTAGAAGTCAATAACATAAAATTAATGAACCAGAGGAGATAAAATTAATGAACACAATCATTAGCAAGCTTCCTGTAGACTGAGGGCACAACTACAACATTGGATGCACAATTTTCATAATTTAGATTTTTTTTTCTTTATGGATTATACTATGGCTGAAATTTCCTCAGTTTCTATCTATAAACTAAATAAATGAAATGTTTGCTTATTTTTGCTACATGGGACCTCCAAAGCATTATAAAACAAGAAAAAAATAGATATTTTCTTAAGTCAAGCCAAATTTCTGGGTAAAATGAAACTTTTAAAATTTTATTTAAAAAAACTTATTAGAGAAGGAAATATGACATGTTAATGTGTTAATTATTGTCTCCTATAGGCTAAGGATCCCACATTTATTTAGTATCATGTACCACATGGGGCTAGATTTAATATTTCTAAGATATTTTAACGTTCAACAACTTATTAACTTTTATTAACATTGCTACTATTGATCATCAAGGAAATACTAGTTACCCTCATGCATTACCAAAAGTGACCTTTGTAAAAGATATTGTCACATCACCAAATCACATACAGAAGGCTATTTTGTGTATAGTTATTTTGGAATTGGAAGAGTTTGATTTGTATTTTAGACGAGATCAAGATTATTTTTATTGTGAACATTTTGGATTCTGATACTATATGTTCTGGTTATTCCTCAGTTTATTTCCCATTCCTCTTCATTTCTTACAAAAGAAAGAGAATAAAAATCTTTGAATTGTATTCTCCTATTTCTAGTTCCTTAGACTCCAACAGTGAAATCTCTAAAATTATCCATAGAAAATATTACTTTGGCTTTGCTTGGGAGGGATCAAGAAAAAGCAGAGTATATCTTCATATCCTTGCTAATACACTTTTTACATATATACCTATGCAAACTCTCTCTCTTTTTCTCCTCTCTCTCTCTGTCTCTGTCTCTGTCTCTCTTTCTCTCTCTCTCTCTCTCTTCTCTCTCTCTTTTTCACACACGCACACACACACGCGCGCGCGCGCGCACACACACACACACATTTAGTATACACAATCCTGCCTTTTCTGAACAAGGGCAATTTAAGCAATCAGTTCTTAACAATAATCTTATCTATGATAAGTACTTTCAAATTACAAATTAAGCAGCAGAAAATTGGCACTTTTTTCTCTAGATCTAAAATTTTCAATATCACTCCTAATTCTGCTTTATCATTTTTAATATTGAAATACATTTTAAACTAAATATAAAAATGTATTATTTGAAGTCATGCTTTGATACCAAAAACAATTAACTTGTCACTTCATTTATTGATTTTCAAATTTTTAAGGATGAATAATTTAGAATGATATAGATATGCATGATATAGAATGATTTCCATAGTATGAACTCATCAACTCATAAAAATCATAACTCATCTGTACCTTAATAGAAAGTTTTGTAGGTTACTGTAACTAAGCTTCTCATGACAAGCTTCTCTAAGCTTAATTGGGTTGCCAAACCTGTAATAGAAACCATTTCATCTTGATAGGTCCTGACTACTATTACCTTCGAGAGCCCAGGGTCACCTCCACACCAGCATGAAGCATCAGAATAGAAATTTACCAATTTGTAAAATGATACTATTTAACATATGCCATTATAATATCAGACATTATCCTTTGAAAAATCTTATTTTTAGCATTCCCTTTCTTTGCAAATAATCACATGTTCCACAGAATATTAAATATAAATACATTGAATGAAGGAATATAAAATATAGGTAAATGTAATATCATGTAATAATAACTGTAATACATATATCACTTTCAATATTTCCATTACTATATTCTATTAAAATTCATGTGCAATTTTGAAAAAGATAATTAACTGAGGTCAATGGAGAGGGGATAGTTTGACAACATAAAGACTCTAGATTCATATGTAGAAGTGAAAAATATTGGTAAAATAAAGTGCTTTTTTACATTTTACATTCAATAAGATGTTCTATACTGAACATCATCTGTTCTGAAATAAATATCATTCATTTTGTTGATTTGATGATCTTCTCTAACTCACCCATGAAATCATTATAGTGACAGCATGAAAAAGGAGAGGGAGGGGCACTCAATGTGGCAATATAGCTTATGTAAGAATACTGAGTAAATAACATTAGGGAAAAACATTTTAAGATTCAAGTCTAAAGTACATTTTGATTGGCCATTTGGAGTTGTTTAATGTACTAAATTGATTTATTGACTTAAGAGACATGTTTTTTCTTTGGTCTATGGCAAGTCGTACCTGTCCATTTGTGGTAGTGTTAGTCTTCAAGTCTTTGACTATAGCAATCTGTTAAACATATGTTCCAAGTTCAAGTGCATATTTTTGAATACATTCAGAAGGAAATTTTATTGGTCCAATTTCTTCTCATTTATGCACAATAATATATATGTGATCCTTTTTACAGTGATTTCTTTCCTTTTCTCAACTCCCATGAAACCATCTTCCATCCAAGGCTTCTATATCCTTCACATAAATTATGAAGCTTCCAGGAGAGGGTGGGACATCATAGTAGGGGCCTATTCTTTTCCTTACAATAAACTAAGAAAAATTCACTAAACACTTATTATGTGTCAGGTATTAGGTTACAGCTTATGATAAAAAAAAAAAAAAAAAAAAAAAAAAAACCTCTGCTCTAAGCCTGGACACACCCACTTTAGCATTGGATACAAACATACTTAGTTGTAGCTCTGCTCAGAAATCACATACTTCTTAAAACAAGTTTCTCTCAAAGCATTGTAGGAAAAAATATGAAATATTTTAAGCAATACATTTTTGTAACATTTTTCAAGAGCATACTTGCTGATTTCCTGATCTTCAGGGGTCAGGGAGCTTATTTTTTCACTTTAGTTTGGCTATTACAAGGTTAAAGTCTCATATTAAATATGGCATGAACATCTATGTAGGAAAAGATGGGAGAAAGACAAAACTGTGACAGTACTCGAGATAACCATAAGGGTAAAAAAAAAAGAGTTTTAATGTCTTTTATGCACAAAATCAATTTTATATTCAAATATTTATAATTTTACAAAATATAAAAATATTTTTCAAAAAAATTATCGTTCTTTTATTTTGCTTTATAGAAAATGATGCCATAGTTCTTTAATAATAGTCTCACTGCTGTATTTATATTTTTCTGCACTTGGTAATATCAATTAGCCACTCTAGTCCCCTGCTTATCTTAATTAATGCCTAGTTTGTAAAGAAAGAAGTACCTTCAGCTCCACTCTAGGGTAACAAACAAACCAGCCACAAAATACTTATGATGGATCAGCTTAGGGACTATTCATTAGTTGTATGAAGGCAGTTTACGGGATAAATTTAATCTACATAGTATTCAAATTAAAAGCATGATTGTTCTTTGGAGTTTCCTTGTATTTTAGTTTAGAAGTTCTTTTGCATCTCTGTCAAGAAATAATCAAAACTTAAATATAGGTAAGTACTAGAAACAGTCAATTATAAGGTACTATGTATTTTGAAGTTTTTTTCTATGCAAAAAGCAGTATTTGTATTGATTTTTTTTAAAGCTATCTGTATAGGCTAAAAGAAATAAAGGACTGTTGTAATTATCTACAACATCCAGAGAGGAGGGAACCCTGTTAATGAAAACAAAAGCATTGTATTTTGTTGTGATTTATCAAGATTCATTATCTACATTGATCCAATTTACCAGATAATTACTCAGGTTTTCACTTTATTTTGCATGTATAAACACAGCCAGAGTGATAGTCAATTACTATGAAATATACCTTAAATAAATATTAGGTAAAAATATTTACCAGCACTTTGTGTCACAAAGAGTGGACTAGTATTGCAATAGTTAAATATTTTACTGACTTCAATATTATGATCAATATTCACATTGTTTTTAATAATTGTTTTAAAAAGAAATCAACTCCCTACAAGGAAAACGTAATTCTTCAATCTATTTCCTAGTCAGTCTAATTGTCTGTGTTCTATGACTCACTTTGGATTCCCTTCACAAGATCTGGATTGCCCAGTCATATCCTTTGGTACTCTGCTCTGAATCAATTCATTTCAACAAACATTCATTGAATTCATACTATGTGTAATCTATGCTCTGAGGATTAAAAAAAATAGTTTGTATTTTATCCTAGAAGCAATAAGGAACTACTAAATTGTCTGAACATGTGCATTAGGAACCTTATTTTTAGCAGCTGTGTAAAGAATAGAACATAGTGAAAAAAGACTGGAGTCATGAGTCTGTTGCAGTAGACCAAGAAATGAGATGATGAAAGCCAGAAATACAGTAGTGACCATATAAATAGAAAGCAAGGAGCAGATGTAAGAGATGTTGAGGACATAGAATTGATGACTTGACAACTGATTCCACTTGGCAGGGGAGGAGTAAAGGAAATAAAAGAATCAAAAAACATGTCCAAGTTGCCTATCTATATGGTAGAAAGAAGAAGTTATATCTTTAAAATTATGAAGTTTGGAAAAGGGGACAATTTAGAGGAGAAGAGAGAGTTCTACTTAAAATTTTGAACTTGAGATGAATCCCATAACAAAAGAATATAGAATCTAGGAATTGAATAGTATAGGAAACATTATTATTTAATCCAGAAATTATGAATTTATAGATATGAAAATGAGAGAAGAAAAGAAGAAGAAGAAGAGTGAGAGGGAGGGAAAGAAGGAAGAAGAGAAAAAAGGGAAAGGGAAAGGAAAACAGAGAGAATAACTACAGAAAACAGGATTTTATTTAAAACTACAAATTTCATTTCTACCATTAGATTGTTTTAAATTATGTAAAATCTATGTTCCAAGAAATATTCTTTTTCTTTGCTTCCTCTGAATTTCCTTTTATTCTTTCTTTTTTTTAAATAACTTTTTACTGAGAGACCCCATGCCAGGGTAATTTTTTACAACATTATCCTTTGCACTCACTTCTGTTTCAATTTTTCCCCTCCCTTCTTCCACCTCCTCCCCGAGATGGCAAGCAGTCCTTTACATGTTAAATAGGTTACAATATATCCTAGATACAATATATGTGTGCAGAACTGAATAGTTCTCTTGTTGCACTAGGAGAATTGGATTCAGAAGGTATAAATAACCGGGAAGAAAAACAAAAATGCAAGCAGTTTACATTCATTTCCCAGTGTTTTTTCTTTGGGTGCAGCTGTTTCTGTCCATCAGTGATCAATTGAAACTGAGTTAGTTCTTTTTGTCAAAGAAATCTATTTCCATCCTAATACATCCTCATACAGTATCATTGTTGAGGTATATAATGATCTCCTGGTTCTGCTCATTTCACTTAGCATCAGTTCATATAAGTCTCTCCAAGCCTTTTATTCTTTCTTATTTGCATTTTAAATGTTTCAGTGACTACTCTGAGGAGATATACATACATGCATATATATGTAGGTATGTATATGTATGTGTGTGTATGTACACACCAATAAACAACCAAGCAATTAAAATCTTCACATTGTTCATGTATTTAAAAAAAAGTATAGAAAGAAATACATATCTTACACCAAATATATCAATTCTCTATCAGAAGATGGGTAAAATGTTCCTCTTAGATTCTTGGAAGATGTGCTTGGTCATTGCACTGAAATGTTGTTTTACTTCAAAATGTTATTCTTGTCTAAATTATTCTCAATTCATTCTGCATCAGTTCATATTATTATGTCATTACATTCACAGACCACAAATGATTTAGTCATTTTTAAATTGCCTAAGGTGACTGCTTAGGTTTTACTCCTTTTCTTTTCCCTTTTTAAAATCTACTTTGGGATCAGGAAGTTGATTTGGGCTGTTGCTGTTCCCTCCCCGATATTATTCTCCCTCTTAAACCTCCTCTCTATTCCTCTTCATTTCCCTATAAGTTTGATGTGTTTTTATTCCAAACTCTCTGTTCAATCTTCCATTCTCCATTTCAGACATCATAGATGCTCTCTCCCATCATTTCTTCCATTTTCTTATACTCTTCTATTTATACATTTCAAATATAAAAAGTAACAAATTCCAAGTCCTTCTTCACTTCTTTCTACAACAGTGAATGTCTTTTACCATCCATCTCTTTTTCTTCTTTAGGTCTTCAGAAGAAAGACATGCTAAGGACCTCAGTTTTTTTTTTCTTATTTAATTCACTCAAAATTCTTTAAAGACATTAAGTTTCTAAAGAGAAATTTATTTTTATCCTCTGTTTGAATGTTAGCATTACAATATACTACAATACTTTTCAAATACTCAAATAAAATTGCCTTACTAAGATTCTTTAGACTCATGTTTGCATTTCAAGGTTTCTACTGTTTTGATCTCATCAGAAATGTTTGAAAGTCCTCTGTTCCACTAATGATCCACTTTTCTCCTGGAAGAATTATATTCAGATTTTCAAAGTGAGTTATTCTTGGGTATAAGCCTAGATCTTTTGCTTTTGAGATATTCCAATAGTTCCTCTCATTTTCATCAGACATTGCCAGGTAGGTCTTTGTAATTTTGAGTGAAATTCCTGTATATATGGAATTGCTTATTTCTGAATGCTTGCATTATTTTCTAAGTTTCATTACTTGTTGAGTTTTTTTTTATTATTGCAAACATTTATATATTATCTACACATCATGAGACAATTCTTGTAATAAAATGAAACAATCAAGCAAAACTCATGGTACAATGACCTCCTGTTATTTATATAATGTGCCACTTCTCCCACACCCCTATCTCCATTTATTTTTTTTAAATCAAAAGGAATCTATTTTCTCTCCATTTGACTTCCCATGCCATTAAAAAAAAAGAAAGAAAAAGAGAAAAAGCAAAGCAAATTCCCATGTAACAAACATACATAGTCAAGAAAAACAAATTCAGTGATTATATTGATCATAGTTCTTGTAACTTTCAAAATTGTTCGTCTATATAAAAGTGTTGTTGATATTGTATAATTGTTCTGGCTCTATTTCATTCTTCATCAGTTTATAAAATATTTAAAATTGTTCATTTTTATTATATATGTGCTTACATTATTTTTCTTTGACTTGAGAGTTAAGAAATTTTGCTACATCATTCCTAGCATTTTTCCACTTGGAGTTTCTTTCAAGAAATGATATTCTTTCTACCTTTACTTTGTCTTTTGTTTCTAATACCTTTGAATAGTTTTCATTTAGGATATGATATCAAGTTTTTTTTTTCTTTTAATTTTTCTTTTTCAGGAGTTCAATGATTCTTCAATAATCTTTCCTTGATCCATTTTCTAAATGATATGGGTGTTGTTGTTGTTGTTTGAATTTCAGATTCCTTATATTTTCATCTTTTTTTTTCCCCTGAGGCAATTGGGGTTAAGTGACTTGCCCAAGATCACACAGTTAGGAAGTGTTTCATGTCTGAGGTCACATTTGAACTCAGGTCCTTCTGACTTCAGAGCTGGTGTTCTATCCACTGAGCAACCTAACTGCCCCTCATCCATTTTTCTAAATCACATTTTGTTCTAAGATTTTTTTTTTTGTTTGTTCTCTCATGCGCTCATTGATTCCTCTTGTTTTAGGAATCTATTATTTGAGTAGTTTTTTATTGCATTTTATTTTCTCTTACTTATTTTCCTTTCAATTCTTTCTTATAAAGCTTTTATGTAATACTTTTTTTATCTCTTGAATAATTCTTCAATGATTTTTGTTCCTCCCTCTGAGTATTTTCCTGGTCTGTATCTTCTTTGATACTCATCTTTCCAGGTTTAGTACCTGAATTATACCTTTACACTAGGACCAAGATCTACCCTCTGTTGCTCTTTGGGATGTGGTGATCAAACCTTTGATTTTTCTCTAACTTCCCTAGTTCTCTGAAGAATCCTATTATATTGACTATATATTATTTCAATACTGTAAGTTATTTTGGTGTTTCCAAGGTTTCCAATCTGAAGCTTAGGTTTTTAATAGAGGAGGCATCAGGTCTCACTCCCGCCAGACTCACTGAGTTCTGTAAACTATATTTGTCTGCCACCATCTTTGCTTGTGCTGAGAAGCTATTAGTTTGTTTGCTTATACTAACATTGGTTTTGTAGTCATACCACTTTTCTATGATGTTCTGGTATCTAAGAAGTCCCTTTAGTTTCCTGTTGGATTTTTTTTTTACTTTAAAAAAATTATTAATTTTTAACACTTAAAAGTTTGAGTTCCAAATTTCCTTCCTTCTCTGGCCCTTCTACCACTTACTGAGAAAGAACGCAAGTAACATGATATCAATTATACATGTGAAATTTTGTAAAACATTGTCATATTAGCCATGTTATAAAAATAAAAGCAAAAAATAAAGTTCTATACACACATCAACTTGAATTCAGAATTCATCAATTGTCTACCTGGAGGTAGATAGAATTCTTTATCATAAGTCTTACAGCATTATTTTAGATCATTGTCTTAAACAGAGTAACTGTGATCATTATTACAATATTACTATTATGATATATTTTCTCCTGATTTTTTGCACTTTACTTTTCACCAATTCAAGTAAATCTCCCCAGATTTTTCTGAAATCAGCTTACTTGTCATTTCTTAAAGTCCCTATCATCATTTTCTATGATCATCATTTCCTACAGAATCAATAGTATTCCATCACAATCATATACCACAAGTTTAGTTGCCTCGATTGATGGGCATCCCTCAGTTTTAAATTATTTGCAATGACTAAAAGAGCTGTTACAAATATTTTTGTACATATAGGTTCTTTTCCGTTTTAATTTGATCTCTTTGAGGCACAGATCTAGTAGTGATATTACTACATCAAAGGGTCTTCAGTTTTATAACCCTTTAGGAATAGTTTTAAATTGTTCTCCACAATGGTTGGACTAATTCTTAACCTCACCAGGAATGCATTAGTGTCTCCAGAATTTGCTACTTTTTTTTTCCTTTCGTATTAATTAACCCAATAGGTAAAAGGGTATTCTAGAGTAGTATAATTTTGCATTTTTCTATTCATTAGTGATTTATACCATTTCATAAAACTATGATAGCTTTAATTTCTTCTTATGAAAATTGCCTTTTTATATCATTTGATTTATTGAATTTTTTAACAATTTTTCTGCCCAATGTGAATTTTGATTTTTTGCTAGAAAAGCTATGTGAGCACCAAGTAATCTGTCTCCATTCAGAAAACCATCTAGGACAGAAATCCATAGGACATTTTTAAACCTCTTCTGGTTCTGTTATCAACTTAAATGTATATAAAAGGCTAATCTATAGTTGTACTATGCCAACTGGAAATAGTCATCTCTAGGGAAGAGATAGGCTTTTCTTCCTTTAAGACTTAGAAGCAATGCAACCTATGGTCTCCTAAGCTCAGAGGGAATACAAATACACATAAACACATACACATATACATATGCAGATCCATGTGATACACACACATACACACACACACATACACACACACAGACAAATATATATATATATCACATATATGTATATATGGTATACACACATACCTAATTTTTTCAATATGTGTTTTGGATTCTTAATGTGATATATAAACTTCAACCAGATGCACTGAACAGTTAACTGTTCTTGACACCTCAGTCACATTCAGTCTCTGGTTACTCTGCTTCCCTTTCCTGACACTATTGCTGCAGCTCAATTCTGCTGCAGAATTCTTGAATTCACTTGAACACCCCTTTTCTTCCATTGACATATACTTGAGATCATAGGGATGAGTTTTTCTGGTTTTATTTTTAGGGAAAAAGAGTTGTTCAGCAGTTCAAAATATTACACTAGAGTAATATAATCAGGATCAAGAATACCAGAAAAATCACTTATTATGTGTATATATTGTAGAGGACTGCAGATAGTGGGGGAACTTTGAGTGAGTTATAAGACCCTTCAGTCCAGAAGAAACCTGCTAAAAATATCTGGTTTGGCTCTCCATTTCCCCTATGTAATTTCTCACCTCCCTCCCTGAGAATTCATGAAGGGAGTGATCACCTGTGTTCTACTTGAAGCAAGGATAGTTACAGCAGGGTATTTACTCAGTGTGATTGATGAGATAATGGTTCTCTAGTTCACATATACTTAGTGTGATATAATGATGTAATCACTCTAGTTGTTATATACTTAGTGTGATGTGATGATGTAATCATTCTGAGGTATTTAAGGTCTGAGAGGACTGGAGAAGAGAACTTGAACTCAATTTCAGACTCAGACTAAGACTCAGAGGAAACACAGACTAGGACTCAGACACAGAGGAGACAGAGAAGATGGAGACAGAAACAGAGATCCTCTTGGTGGCTCTCCTGCCTTTATCAATCCTCCATTTAAGACCAAAGCTTGTCTAGAGATCCTCCAGAGAGCTAGTCCAGACATTGCAATATATTTATATAGTACTTAACATGTAAATTATTGTATTAAGTTATAAGTTCCCAGGATTAGCTCTGTTCAATACAACTCTTACTTTGACAAGTATACTCACTATTTCATGGCTTTATATGAGAATGATATCTTTTACTTCATCACTTCAATGAGGCAATTTTAGAATTTCATCAGCTAGGCTTTATGTATTAAACTTATTTGTCAGATATAGACTCCCAGGCTCCTCCTCAGGCCATCAGAAAGCCTCCTGATAGCATGGTTTTTTGTGTGCTTCATTTATATTACCATAGAATCACTTGTTATCTGATTTTTTCTTCCTCTAAACAAAGGAGAAAACAAAAGAAATATGGAAGTATGGATGAACCAGACAATTTTCCGATTACTTTAAAAATTATCCATGAAAACCTAATCTTTAGGTTAGGTACTTAAAGAATACTCCCTCATTTCCTCATTTCCTAAAAGTGTTTATAAAATAGTTCTAAGCATTAGGAAATTCAATTTGATTGCAAGGAATAGGACAAAGAAGAGTAAAATGATATGTACTGATAATGACGTCTTAAGCACATTGATTTGGGTGAGTGCCATGTAGCCATAGCACCATTGATGATATTATTTTTTATGTCATAACTAATTGAAGGCATTCTGAGCACATATTTAGTTAGATAGACACATGTCTATACAGGAAAGGAGGTAAAGGATCATGAATTTTAGAACTCAACCATTAAAGTTTTACTGAGTGATCAGTATGTGCTAGGTTCTGAGAATACAAAGTGGGGAGGGGAAAGCCCTGACCTCAAAGAGTTTGCCTTGAGATAGGAGAACAGAGTATTATCACCCTTAGGGATGTGACTTTTGGAGAAGACATTCAATACCAAATCTGTAACACATTCTGGAAAGCAAAGAGATGGCAAGCCTTTCCAAAAGACTAAGGCTAATACTTCTTGAAATTGCCTAAATCATAATTTGAGTAATTACCTTCTCCCAATCTACAATTTGGCTTCTGTTTCATTGGAATGTAATCTGAATTGGATATTATTTGAATCTCAGCTGGAAACTGCTGTTTTGACTAGATGTAATTTCATATTGTATATAGGATATTTTGGTATTTATATCACTTTCACTTCCTGGCTGAAAAAGGCCTGCTACATCGCTGTGTGCTATTAAACAGATGCCAGGTTTTATTCCTGACTTAAATGTGTTTCAATAATGGGTGAAAGTTGAAAAAGTTTGAGAAGGCTTTGGCAAATGTTGAAGATGAACAGCATTGTATTAGGGTGAATATATTATACATTCCCCTAAAGACTGCTACTGGTCTCTTCTCTTTCAATCTCATAAATTATATGGCTTAATATTGGCTTTGGAATTTTCCAGATGGATTGGTCTTCTAATGGCACTTCTTCCATTCATTTTTTCTCCTTTGGCAAAAGAAAGAAGAGGACAATTTTATTCAAATTATAACAATGAACTATCATTCACTTGTACAAAATAGAAATTGTCTTTCCATTTTGGTGACACACAAGAGTATTTCTAAGTACCTCAAGAAACATTCTGAAAAACAAATATCTCAGAAGTAAATTCACTTTAATTCAATGTAATTGAGAAAATAAATATTTGGAATAAAGGCTACAGAAGCCAAATCTGTTTGAAAAGGAGTAAGCATCACTAGTACAAACATAGCACAAGCTAGATTTGAAATGAAT
The DNA here is from genome assembly GCF_016432865.1 of Antechinus flavipes. Taxonomy (NCBI): domain Eukaryota; kingdom Metazoa; phylum Chordata; class Mammalia; order Dasyuromorphia; family Dasyuridae; genus Antechinus; species Antechinus flavipes. The sequence goes on from NC_067398.1 coordinate 177,594,173, forward strand.
TTCCTTTTTTGTCTTTGTTCTATCTGTTTGAAATTTAGAAAGTTTCTAAGTCATTTGATAGTTGAAATCCCAGTCATATTTAATTTTATATTTAATGGAATAACTGAGGTTGTAGAGAAACAAGTTTTCTTGTCAATAACTTAGGAATGTTAATAATTTTAGATGAAAAGTAGATAAAGAAACTGAGAGTTTGAATTTTAGTTTACAAACTGTGAATCTAGGGGCCTTATATAACCTTTCTCAGTCTTAGTTTCTCCCATATTAAAATGGGGATCACAATAGTATCTCTCTCCCAGAGGTCCTGAAAATCAAATGAGATTGTGTGTGTATGTATAAACAAAGAGAGAGGCACACACATACCTATATGTATGTATATATAAATATATTTGTATATACACACACACACACATATATATACATATGCATATAAAATATATATGACATTGCAAAGACTAAAATGCCACAAAGTACAAATTTTTTTTAAAAAAATTATTTTTTTAATTAAAAAATTTTTATTCATAAAGTTTATTTATGCTGTAAGAGAAGACAAATGTTAAACATCCAGTTGGTTTGTCTCCCAGTTGACATAGTCTATGTCTAAATTATTGCCCTTCCTCTTAGTTTGTTTCTCCTATCTCAAGGAATGATTAGGATAAGTGAGAATTACAGTAGTACAGTGGAAAGAAAAACTATTGATTCTGAAATCAGAGAACCTGGGTTCAAATCTGCCATAAAGACTTAAGATTTGAATGATTTTGGTTAGGTCTCTTAACTTTCCTAAATCAATTTGGTTTAGATAAGGTCTGAGATTCTTTTCAGGTCAAAATGTAAGACTCTATCATCCTCAACTCAGCATTTCTTCAGTGATGATTATTTTTATTATTAATGACAACTCATATTGATATGAAAATCGATTACCTTGCTGATAATTACTGTGTAAAATAAGTGCAATAATTGTTAACATTGCCATTTTATTAGTAAGGAAAACTGTAATTTAGAGAGGTTAATTTCCTTCCTAAAGGGCAAATAGCTAGAAAATGTCAGCTCAAGAAGTTGGACTCATGTTTCCTTCCTGGTGACTTTTCTTACAGTCATTGACCTAATGCCTGGCTAACATATATACAGGCTTTAAGGTCTGCAGAATGCTTTACATGTATTATCTCATTATATCGTGGAAGTAACTTTATTATTATTCCCAATTTATAGGAGGAAACTGATGGTGATGGAGATTAAATAATTTCCCCAGGGTCATACAGAGAGCAAATGTCTGAGACTGGATTAGATCTCAGGTTTTCCTGACTCCAGGTGAGCACTCTCTGCTGTGTTACCTAGAACTAAAAAAGACCCCAGAGACTCTCTAGTCCAAGTCCCTCATATCAAACTCTTCATGACCATGTTTTTTTGTTTGTTTGTTTGTTTTGTTTTGTTTTGTTTTGTTCTTTGGCAAAGATAATGGAATTGTTTTCCATTTCCCTCTTCAGCTCATTTTATAGATGAGGAAACTGAAGCAAACAGGATTAAGTGACGACCTGAGTTACACAGCTAATAAGTGTCTGCGGCCATATTTGAACTCACAAAGCTTAATTTTCCTGATTCCAAGCCCAATGCTCTATCCACTACCCTTCATTTTGCAGGTGAAAAAACTTAGACCGGGAGAGGTTGTTACTATGACTTTCTGCTACAATGTATTGCTACTCCTCTACTTCAGATAGCATCTTGTCTGTCACATAGACCCAATATAAAACATATTTACATTGATTTCACATGTTTATCAAGAAACCATAAAAAATTCTGAACAAATGAGGGGACCTCCAAATTGACTTTTCTTAAATGTTGATGATTGAAGATCTTTCTTAAAGCAATGACCTAAGAGAAGGTAGTACAAATGGTACATCACAGGACCACCAAAATAAAGGAGCCAGATAACAAAACTAAATGGAAATTGCTGCTCTTTCTCCTGTTAATAGACTTGTTCTTAGTTCTAGTTCTTATTTTCTCAGAATTATTCATATGACAGGAAGGGGAATGCTCCCAAAAATGAGTTTTTTTGCTACTGTTTGCAAGGCAAATGGAAATGTAAGGAATACCCATGCCAGCAAATCTCACATTCTATATATCTACTCACTAGAAAAGTAGCAGTGATCTGATTTACAATAATCTAAAGCATCCTATTTGCGTCATCAACATATCACGACCTCTTTTAAACTGAAATTATTCTTGGTTGAGCATCCTACACAATTGAAAGTGTTGAAAGACAATAAACATAATAAATGTGATCTCATCACCAATATTTTCTATTTTAGGGCTTAGTATATTGCTTTGTTTTTTAATAAATTTAATCAAAACAACAGTTTTGTCAAAACAATTCTCCTTTCACTTTTAGAAATTTGCTATTGGCATGCTTACTATACTTTTCCCACCTCACATAATGAATTTTATGTACATTTGCTAGCTTTACAAAGTTTCAGCTAATGCTTCTTCAGGAAGAACCAAATGAAGCTCTTATGACTCACATAATAATCCAGCAAGAGGGTATTCAACCTTTAGTGTGAGATAATAATTAGGAGCTTTTATTACAAATAAGTTAAGTACACAAATAGACACATACAATTTCTAATTTTCAATAAGATAGAAAATTTTCTTTATTTCTCTACATAAGAATTATGGGGTTAATATTATGTTCATTGTTAGATTTAATTTTGGCCCATATTTTCCCATTACTCAATTATGTCAGTGAGAAAATGATTTTTACAATTCCTACTAATTGGAATTTTTTTAAATTTCATTTTACTAAATAGGAATTGCTACAACAGATCACTCTCTATCTTAGCAACAGAAAGAGAAATGAATCACATTATAGATGAGTGAATTAGCTCTAATGCTCTGATTTTGGATTATAAGGACTATGCAAATATGGCCCAGGTAACAAGATGTTAATTCAGTGGGAGAAGTGAGAGGAGTGCTATGGGAACAAATCCACAAAAAAGAACATCTCATTTCAACCATTCACATACAAGACAGAACTCAGATTCTAGAGCTGGAAAGATACTTAAGGGACATTTCATCCAATCTGTCCTTTATTTTAGGCAAGGGGATTGAAATGCAGAAATGGAGATGTCTCTAATGGTACATTGATAGTTGGTATCAGAAGAGTGATTTAAACATAAGTCCTCTACATTCTAAATCCAACATTCTTTATTGTACCATACTGTCTTCTTTCTCTATCAGTGTAATAATACCATTCTACAAAGATAACCAGAGACAATAGCTAGAAGCATCACTTATTTCAAAAGTAAAAGATATATGTATGTGTGTATATATATATATGTATATATATATATATATATATATGTATATATTATCTATTATATCCTGATTTAAAGGCAGTAACAACTTCATAAGTTATACACATTTAGAGGACTGGGTAGTAAACAGGGAAGAAGAGGTCACACAGATTTCATTACCTCTGACTTTAAAATTCACTTATAAATCAATCAGCTCCTTCAGATCCTTCAATCATATGGTAGAAAAGGAACATTTTTCGATCTAGAGAAGACCATCTGTCTTCTTACACTTTCTCCTTTGTCTAGACTTTATCCCAAATAGACTTTACATTTTGAACCACATGTTAGAATATATAGTGGAATCTGTGACTACAAGCCAAAAAGAGCTATAGATATAGTTACAGAATCTATCTGACCTTTAATCATCCCATCATATAGCTTCTTGGTGCTGAAGTTCAAAAATTTCAATTAAATACTAAGGTGTGTGTGTGTGTGTGTGTGTGTGTGTGTGTGTGTGTGTGTATGTGTATCTGTCTCTCAGAGAAACAGGGACAGGGAGATACAGAGAAGCTGGAGTCAGAGATAGAGGCAGAGAAGTAAAATGGAGAAGGCAAAGATATTTTTTCCCTACACACACACACACACACACACACACACACACACACACACACACACCTCTTTTCATCAGAGAATCAGGCTTGTGGATTTATAAAGCCAAAGTAATGTTACTTGGGGCTTTGAAATTGTAATTTTCATCACGTAAGTATCCTTTCATACAATATAAAATGTGGGTACATCAGAACAACTCATTGGTTTGGCTTTTGATGTGAGAGAAATGCAAGAGTGGGGTATTCTGGCCTCAGCAATGCACAATCTCTTTACTCCATTTTTTTTTCAGAGATGTTCTTTAAAGCCTCTTTTTTACAGTTGAAGCCTTGTCCAGTATTTTACAATTAATGATTTGGCAGTGTTAGCTCCAATATTTGTTAGCCAACAGTGGGCTGAATGTGAAGTTGGCACACAGATCTTCAGAGGTTTGTAGATTTCAGTTAAAAAAGCTCCCTCCCTTACTTTGCTCTACTCAAACATTGCTGCTTTACCTCATTGAAATATTTAAATAGGTCTGTCCAGGGAAATAAAAGCATTTTTTCATGTGCTGGGGCCATCTAGTTTGGTATATTTCTTGATCAGATAAAATGGATAATTAAGGATCAAAAGAATGGAGAGATTTTAAACCCTTGTGTTCTACTGGGAGCAAGGATCATTTTCCAGCTATTTGCAATTTCAAATCTCAACAGACATTTTAATGTAAGTCTAAGGCTAACAATCCTGAGGTGGGGGAAAGTGAAAGCTACATCTGGATCAGCCATGCTATGTTCTGGTTACTCCACTGGAAAAACTTCAGTCAAATATAGGATACAATATACTACAGAGCAAAAGATTTGCTATACATGTTGACAGGATAAAATATAAAAAAGACGTATTGCTTACAATATGTTAATATTCTTGCCATTTTACATTATTTGTTCTTTTCCTTTCTTTCAATTTGAATGGCCATTTCACCATATTTGTATGTGAATACTTAGTGAGGGATGTAAACTATAATTTCTTTTTATATTGGAAGTACAATATTTGGGAAAGCGAGATAGAGATGGAATCAGGAGTCCTGGTTTCAAATCCCGCTTATGACTCCTGTTCTAATGCTTATATATAGGATCATATAAAAGCCTTATGGCTCCAATTAATCATCTGTGAAATGGTAAAGATAAGATTTAGCCTGCCTACCCCCCAATCTTGTGTAAGGAAGAATCTGTAATATTAGTTATGAGATTTAGGGTTCCTGGCAACTGATTGACATATGACCAGTGAGGTCACAAATATGTGAAGGTGAAAAACATTATATTCTAGGCTTGAGTGCTAGACTGTATGAAAATAAAGTTGGAATATCAAGTGTTGAGTAAGAGTAAGAAGTTTAGTTTGTGGGGTTTTTTAAAGGGAGTTTTATTTAACAAATCTGGAAAGATAAATATTGAATATTGCATATTGAATTCTGCAAATAATAAGAAGCTATTGGAATTAACTGAGGATTGGAGCTATCAGAACTGTACTGTTCCTTATCACTTCACAAAGTCACTTTGGTAACTGCATGCAGAATAGAATGGAATTGGGGGGGGGTGAGGTGAGGAAGGGAGACCACTTAGGAAATTATTTCAATAGAATTGGGGTCATTTATTTGACCTGACAGAATATCCCCAAGCATTACGGCAGGGAGTGTCCATTGTTATGATTCTAGTCCCTCTTATCTTCCCTTCAGAACTCTCAATACAGTTACTTCTATCCTCCTTGAGGAAGAAACAAAAACGTAGAATTCAGAGGCTAATATGGACTGTTTTGCCTTCTGATTCCATCTACAATACAGATAATTTTATTGGTGGTTCATTTGGGTTTACATTTCTGAGTAGTTTTTGCTCCTTTGGGGAATACATGGAAGCAAGGCAACCAGCTAAAAAAATATGACTACACTGCTCTAATTGTTCTTCCATAGCCCCTTTTTGGATAACTCACTTATCTCTAAGGAACATTGACTATTAACTTATAGAAACCTCTTCACTTTTGAAGTTAACTTCTCCCTTGACTACTTCTCCCATTGGAAGCACTTCCGTCCTGACATCTTGCCTTCTGATTGACTGGGTGCTCCCAGAACTTCCATTGAAGGGAGGGGCCCAGGCCAACTAAGTCTTCTTCATTCCCCTTCAACCTCTATTGCTGACATAACTCCACAGAATTTTCTCTATTATTTTCCAAGACTGGGTGTCTTAACCTTGCACACCCCGCCCTCATTCAGTTGTGACTTTTTATTTATTTATGTTGTCTTTTATTAGAATGAGAGCTTTTTAAAGTCAGTCACTTTCTGCCTTTCTGCTTGTATTTGTATTCCCAGTGCTTAATAGTAAGTACTTAATAAATGCTTGTCTACTTGAATTCATAATAACATACAAAATGTATACGGAGAAGCAGAGTAGGATGGACCCACAAAAGACATGAATGACACAAATCCAGGCATTCACAGATTTGTGAGGTGAAGTATCCTTAGCTCCTTTTGACAATATAATCATCAAGTGGACTAAGAAGCCAGACCAATGCTGATTTAATCTACAGTGGTTCAAAAAGAGAGGAATCAGTCTCAAAACTGCAGGATTCTGACTATTCATTTAGCTCCTGATTTTGATTTTTTATTATGTAAACTTATTCTGCTAATGAAGATGGAAAATCACCTGATTGACGCTTTAAATTTCTCCTTTAGCTCTAGCCCTTGCCCAGATAACTATTTCCAAATCTTGAAAGCCCTCAGTTAACCTTCTTTCTTTGTTTCTTCTCCCCCAATCTCCTTCAAATACTGTCCTCCCAAACCCTGACACTTTTCCAAGTCGTCTTCTTCTTCAGGTACCAATTATTCCCACCAATCTGTTCCTCACAGCATCTCTAAAAATCTGTTCTTTTCTCTTTATCTCCACAACTAAATCAAGTTACTTCAGTAACTCTGTCTTCCTTCCTTTTTGGCATGTCCCTTTCTCACCTCCTTTCTTTCTATCTGCTCAATATGCTACAACCAAATGCATCTTTGAGTCCTGTGATCTTGTCACTCCTTCCTTAGTTTCCTCATCAAGTTTACTCCAACTTTTTTTCATCAAAGACAAGCTTCTCAGACTCACATTCATATCAAGTTCTTGCATCACCTGTTTCATCTCAGGTTTCTTTCATTCTCTCTTTCTCACTATTTAAGTTAGATTTATCTGAGTCCTTCAATTAATCTTTCTTAACCTGGAATCAGTGTGCCACTGTCATTCCTTCCCACAGTGAATTTTGGATAGATTTTAAAGTCTCAGAAAATTTTATGAGGAAAAAAGGCATCTTTATTTTCCCTAATCACTAATTGAAATTTAATAATTTTGTTTAATATTTAAAAATATAATTCTGAGAAATAGTCCATAAGTTTTACCTGATTCCAAAGGGGTTTATGATTTAAAAACAGAAGAAGAATCCTTTCTCAGTCATTTTTACTCCCCTCTATCATAGGACTTGCAAAATAAGAAAGGGGGGAGGAGGAGACAAATAACAACCCTCAACCAAAAAAAAAATACCTTTTTAAAGGACTTTTGGAAATTCTGCATTTTCAGGTTATTTTGGAAGCATTGGGGAAAGTAAAAAAATTATTAGAATAGGTTCATGATGCATTTTTGGTATTTGGAAACAATACTTAAACCAAGAAGAAGATTGGTGCTATAGAACAGAATAAGAATCTATCTCAAAGGTCACAGTAAGCCCAGTGATGGGAATGTGGGAAGTCTGCAAAGTATTCTGGGTAGGAGGATCCACATTCTTTTCTTTCAACTGCTGACACCTACAGCTTCCCTGCTTTTTCTTATCTGCATATGGATAATAATTGTGGCAATTTGAACACCTAAGAGAATTGTTACTACTCAGAAAATTAATAATGCTAATAGACTTATGGAAAAGCCCAGTCCCCTACCTTTCTTCAAGAACCAGTTCTAACAATATCTTCATGATTATGCACTCCAGGGAAATCCTTGATAGGGTGGATTTTTGTGCCTTTCCAAACTAAAATAAAACACAATTGATTTTTTTCTAATTCTAACTTTCTAGTCTTCCTAAAATGATTTGAAAGCAAATTGTTATGAAAGAAATAATGCTGCTCTGCCCCATCCTCATACCCTTCCTCATCTTTCTTGTTCTATTAAATTCAATTGATCTGCCTTTAAGAAACAGAGAAGATAAGTGATTATATAAATTTCTAGGGAGAGCAAAAAGCAATAAGAGCTAAGGTGCAAATAAAGTGTGTGGATATTGGGCACATGGAGACAATGTGCATTTGAATCCATTCCTTTTAAGCCACACTGGGAATGTAGAAAATGGAGGTTATGAGGAGTCTCACAATCTCCACCCCCCCCCTCCCCACCATCTGAGGCTTGGAGTACTCCGAAGCTCCTTCTAAGGGTAAAAAAAAAAAATGTTTCCCAAAGCCTCCAGCGAATGTTAACATGCCAATGTGTGCTCATGACACTCTGAATTACAGCCCTGAGGCAGCAAGGAGCCCTTGTGATTGAATCCTGACACAAGAAAGGAAGAGGGACTTTGTACACGCTCAGCTGGCATGGGCGCTGCAGCTTTAAACCACATTTGAGCAGTGTGCTAAGCTTTTAATTTATATGGAAAAAAGTCTCAGCTATGAAGCAATTTAATTATTTCAAGGTAAGGAGTGAACGCTCAACTTCCAGAAGAAACAAGATCTCCCCCCATCCCTTCCCTGGCCCTCAAGCTGCAGTTCCCTTAACCTGGGAAAAGAAGGATCTTACTTCATCAACCTCCTTTATTCCTCCCCCCCAAAAAAAGGAACAAAAAAAGTAGGAGGGAAGAAAAGGGGATTTTTTTTTCTATTTGAACTGAGTTATTTTAAGAAACAACAAGCATTTGTAAAATATTAGAAGACAAAATGATGGAAAAAATTAAAAATGCATATACATATATACATGCTTTAAAAATCTAATTTGGGGTCACAGCTGTAATTGCTAAGGCTTTGAGTTGTGTGTCATGCTGGAATAATGTCATGTTAGTGAGGGGAATGCATTCAGCTTTACTTTATGCCTCATTGCATCCTAAGTGTGATGCTATTTCAATACAACACCTACCACTTTTAGGTCTTTATGCTTAAGTATGTCTTGCTGGATGAAATCAAGCTACAAATTGGATGAAATTTGGTCCTCCTGAAATATACTACTGTTAGAGACCTCTAAAACCAATTGTTTCCCAAGTTCATCTCTTTGAATTCAAAATTCAAATTGTTACTTTTTACACTGAAAAAAAAAAAACCCAAAAGCATATCTTGCCACTGGATGAAAAAGTTTCTTGCCTGAAAAATAATGCAATAAAACAAATCTAATACTGGAGTTAAGCCTGACTCAGAAAAATTTCTACTGCTTATGGAGAAGACTTTGACTGCTAACATGAAAGCAATTAAATGTCCATTGCCTGGGTTTAATTGGCCCTTCACATTCCGAATCTCATCTAAAACACTTCATACAAGTGAACTATCCAGTGGTCAGATGACTTCTTATCTTTATATAGTAGCTATACCATCTGTGTTTGGTTCTACAGAAAATCTTATTACATATATTATTGCACATTGCCTTGATCACAATGTCTTTTTTCCTGGACATTAAAATATTTTTCCAAAATTTATGACCCAGTATCAAGAAGTATATAAAAAATTATCAACTATTATCTAAAACATCATTCTAAATCACATAATAAGAGAAATGGAAATTGAATCAAACACTGAAATTTCATTTTTTTACCTAAGAAATCGGTAAAGACAATAAAAGAGGAAATGATATTAGTTCACATATTAAAATTATATCTCAAGACTTGGAAGGGACTTGGGGATCATTTGTCCTATGTCTTCATTTTACAGATGTGGAAACTGAGTAAGGTGAGAAAAGTTGGGTGACTTGTCCAGATTACACAGGTAGGAAATGGAGGAGACTTTATTCACACTCAATTCTCTTAAGTGCAAGATCACCCTTCTTTCCAGAGTATTATACCCCAAGTAGTCCAATCATTTGAAAAAATAATTTAGAATTATACCCCCCAAAAAATCACCAATATTTTTTTACCCAGTAATAAGACTTAAGTTAAATTCTATTCAGAATGTAATAAGTAGGTTACAAAAAGCAATTATTAAATTACTAATATTTTCTTTTTTGTGAGAACTTTATGTACAATCTTCCCATCCTATTCATTATGAGAAGAACACACTTTTTAAAAAGCAACTTTTTGACTGCCAAGATTTTAGGAGATACCTCTAATAAATATAAGTTGCTAAAAAATGATTTTAGACTAAATGGATGCTGTTTTTAAAGGAGCACCAACAGTTGAATATTTTAATAACTTATCAACCCACAATTATTTTGTTTTAATATTAATAGATATAAATAGGCAAAGTCAAATAGAACAACTATATGAAAAGAAAAAAAAGAGGAAACAGATACCCATGTTCATGACATTTCTAATTGATATAGCTTATAAAAGCAAAGTTTTCCCAAGTGTGATGATAGCATTATTAGAGATAGCATTAACTACCTGGTAAATTTTTTTCTGGTAAAATTTTTGTCACATAAATAAGACCTCAAAATATTCAACCATGACATAAAATTTTGGCCAAATACTTTGACAAACTTATTTTTCATAGCTATGTGCCATAAAAACATGAGCTGAAAATCACAACTTTGTAAACCCCCACCAAAGGTAATGTAGTTCCTTTTGAACAAAAAGTCTGGTCAGGGGAAAAAACAAAACAAAACCTACTAAAGAAATCTTCAAAAAGATTCATTATGTTCTGTGCTGGAAAGAAGCCACCAACACTGTTAGGTCAAGTTCATGGGACAATAGTTTCCAAAGGACATTAGCTAAATGGAATAAATATGGCTTAAAAAGGTAGCTAGAATGGTGAAGGATCCAGAAATTATATCACATAATGAACTAAAGATAAAGAGGTTAAGAAGGCTGTCAGGCAATCAATAAATACTATCATGTGCCAGGATTATGCTAAAAACTGAGGATGCGAAAGACAAAAGATTCTTTTTGCCATTCAGAAACTCAAAGGGAGAAATTATATAAAAACAACTATGTGTAAACAAGCTAAGTATAGGATAAACAGAAAAATAACAAAGGTAAAGCATGAAAATAAAGGGAGATTGGGGAAGACGTCCAATAAAAGGGGTATATATATATATATATATGTGTGTGTGTGTGTGTGTGTGTGTGTGTATTCAAGGCAAGGATCTGGGCACTAAGGATACAAAGATGGAAAATGTCATAAATACCTGACTTCCAGGAGCAAGTTATCTGTTAAAGAGAAAAGTGGCAAACACACATGTGCATACACACATGCACATACATTCACACATACACATGCATATAACTGCTTATGTATTATATATAAATTCTATATTTCTATTTATCAGTTCTTTCTTTGCCCGCAGAGAGTGTCTTCCTTTATGTACTTTGTAGTTAATTTGGGTATTTATAATAGTGACTTATTCACTCAAAGATGTTCTTAAAACATTTTGCTGTCACTGTATACAACATTTTCTTGATTCTGCATATTTCTTGTTTTTTTTTTCTCTATCACTTTCTAGGAAGCTAAGTAGTAATTTTCCCTTGAGGGAAGAGAAGGATTTCAACAGGACTTGATGAATATTTCCCAGCAATAGAAAAAGCCTATGAGAATACATGAGAGAGGGGGGAAATTTAAAGATAAAATAGGAAAGAGTAGTCAAATTTGGCTGTAATAAAAAATATCCCAAGAGATGGGATTTGAATGATAGTGGAAAGGCAAATTGAAACCCAATTGTAGAAGGCATGCAAAGGAAAGCTGTTTTCAAATATTTGGAAAACTGTCATGCAGAAAATGGAATAGATTTATTTTGAATTTTTCTGGAACTATGGTTTCCTAAGTTTCTTGATTAGGTTTTTTAATCAACTTCCATAAGTTTTTTGATCTGTAATAATAATTTTTTTTTGAGCATGCACACCCAATAGATATATACTTATAAGTGATATGTTGCATCATGGAACTAAAAAGGATGCACAATTTCAAATGTATGCCAAATAGAAATGAAAATGTGATGACATAAAGATGAACTCATATTTGATAGTGTAATGACATCTAAAAGCAGTCTCTAGAATTTATAGAGTAGGAAAGTGAGCTGATAGAACCCGAACTTTAAGAAAATTACTTTCATTGTTATGTGGAGAATGTATAAGAGAGGGAAGAGCCAGGCAAAGACTCAAAAGGAGCCTCTTTTGCTGAGCCTATGAGAAATGATGATTGTGCATAGGTGTGCAAGATACTGGGCACATAAAAGTTACAAGATTTAGTAACTGATTGGATATGGAACACAAAAGAAAGAAAAGAGGGGTACCAAGTTGTGAATGAAGTATTTTTTTAAAAGAGAACTTTTAAGAATGGTGAGTTTGAAAGGAAGACTAAAGTAATGAGATATTCAGTCCAGATATAAATGTCCAAATGTTTGTTCAGAGTATGAATATCACACTCTCACTAAAATCAAAAAGAGGAGGAAAAGGAACGTCTTAGTGATCACTGATTGCCTTAGAGCACAGAGTCTACAGAAGGAAGGGCTATTAACTCAGTTTTAATAAGATCTGCTGGTGAGAGCATGAGGATGCCTGGAGGGGAGGATTTTGTTTGTCCTGCTGCTGAAATGGGTGTCTGGGGCTAGTTTATTTAGAACTGTCCTTAAGGTCTGACCCCAGAAATGAAAGGGTAGAGATTTGGAAGCTTGCACAGTGAGAACACTGGTCAAAGTGAAAGAGTTGGAGCCATTAAGGGGTAAAGCAAGTGGTATGAATGTGTTGAAGATAAACCTCAGGAATTGTTAACATGAGATAGAGATGTACCAGGAATATACTAGCGTTCAACTGTCCAAGCTTGTGAGAGCTGATTGTTTAATTTTTAATATAAGCATTTATGCCATATTAGCAAACAATGAATCAAGCCTTGATGTATTGTTTTGTTGATCATCTAGATTTAAGAAGCTGATAGAGAAAATGTCAATGATATAAAGTTAAAATTGTGTGAGTGTGTGCCTTTTTTGGATAGGGACGGGGGAGTTGTTTTATAAAGCCAATAATTAACTTGTTACCAGAAACTACTGGATAGAATCTATTTTTTCATGCCTCAGTGGATTGATTCAGAACACCTTGTTATCATTCCAGTGATTTATAGGTGTGGGGAAATCTCACTTTGGAAGACCATTGCAAGAAAAAGTAGTTTGAAAACCAATGGGTAAAATTTATAAGAAGATTTTCTGTCAACATAAAGAATAATGCTCTACCAGTGATAACTGCCTAACAATGGACTGGGCTGCTTAACATTGTAATGAGTTCCCTGAAACTGTAAGTGTTCCAAAAGAGACTGTATTACCATCTGTCAGGAGGTTTGTAGAAGAGATGACTATATTGGGAAGGAAATTGGACTAGATGACCTTTATATTTTAGATTCTAACATTCTGTGATTCTGTTTATTTAAAGAATACTTTTAGTGATCAACTCTATGAAGCTAACTCCCAGATTTGTATATCAAGCCTCGAACTCTCCCTTAAATTCTATTCTTGAATTTCCAATTGCCTGTCTGGTCTATTTCTTGGGATATATAATAGTACTTCTACCTCTAGATTTCAAAAATTGAACTCATTCTCTTCCTTTAAATGTACTTTTCCTCCCAATTTCTTCATATCTGTTACTGGATGACCTTTCTACTTCTAGTGGCCCAAAATTTAAATATCAGTATTATCCTGAAATTTTTCTTCTCCCTCACCTCTGTTACATCTAAAAATCAGTCAAGTTCTTTCACCCCTAAAATAACCTCCTATTCATCCCTACTTATACTGTCCCTACCTTGTTTCAAGCTGAAACCTTTCTTTTTGCCTGTACTATCATGTGCCTCCTGTAAAGAAGTCGATCAAGTGCCTACTATGCCATACTAAATAGAAAGTATGTTAAAGGACATCCCTGCACCTTCTTTGGAGGTCACAAAATGCAAATAACTATTTTCAAGCAAGCTATTCACAAGGTAAATGGGAAATAATGAATAGAGGAAAGACATTAGAATTAATGGATATCAGTAAAGTTTTCCTGTAGAAGAAGATGGAGTTTTAGCTGTGTTTTGAAGAAAACTTAGGAAGTCAGAAGATAGAAATGAGAAAGGAGAGCTTTCTAACTATGAGGGATAAATAATAAAAATGTCCATTTTGGAGAGAGGCTGTGTCTTGTTGCAAAAACAGCAAGGAGGTCAAGATCACTAGGATCAAGAAATGGTAGAAAGGAGTGGGTAACAAAAGGTATAAGGCTGAAAATTTTGCAGGGGTACATGGCAGTGTGGGATGGGGAGAGGGTTTTGAAGAGTTTTTAATGTCAAACAATATTTTAACCTAGAGTTGATAGAGAAGCATTGATAAATGAATGGAGGATTGACTGTAAAGCTCTAAGGCAGTCTGACCAAACAGCAGGCTATCAAAATGGCATAGGCTTCAGGTGATGAGAACCTGTATGATAGTTTTATCAGTGGAAGAGGAGAGATTGACTCCAGAATTTCTTCTTTTCTTGTACATCCTCCCAACAGAAAATTTCTAACACTCAGATATGCTTATATTATTTCCTACTCAAAAAAACATCATTGTTTCCTTCTTACCTAGAAAATTAACTACATGTTTCTCATTCAGGAATTTGAGATCCTTCACAAGTTGACCCCAATATAATTTAACTTATTGCATACTACTCTATACAATCTGTATTCCAACCAAACTATCCCACTCCTCCCCTGATGATTTTGTCACAGGCTGTCCTTTATGCCTGGAATACACTGCTTCATCTCTGCTTTTTTTTCAGATTCTTTTCTAACTTAAAATCCAATTCAGTTGTTACCACTTCCATAAGGCTATCTGTGACTTTCTTAACTATATTTTATATGTACATCCTGTAAGATTCCTAGGGAATTTTCTTTGAAACTTCTTTCCTCTATCAAATTATACCTTGTATCCCATTTATTTGCTTACATATCTCTGTCTTTTCATATTAAACCTATTTCAAGGTCAGATACTAAGTGGCTTTTTTATTTTTATATTGAAGCTCCCTCAGAGTATACCCTGATTGTGGTAAGTGTTTAGCAGTATTGGTGGAATTGAACTGAAGAATACAGGTAGTTGAGCAAAACATGGAGATGTTGTTCTTAGGAGTTATAATTGGTAATACTGAAGCTTTGGTGTTAAAATTAGATAATGGGATAAAATATTTGTTTAATGAGATTTATGACTTTTCTCCCTTGGTTGGCTATTTTTATTATGTGTATTTCTTATTCATTAATCCCCACTAAAATGAGGAATGAACCCCTCAGAATTTTCCAGGTATTTACTTGTAAATCAATACTTTTCACACCTATGATTAGAATCTCATCCACAGACCATGATCATAGATATCATGTGCTCCAGGCATTTGTTTCTGTCCATCAGAGGAAGAAAAACAACTCTATCTTCTGAAAATACTGAGAGGTGGAGAATCTCCATATCAACATTATGATTCAGATCCCAATATTAGAATTGCTTTTCAATCTCAAAGGATGAATCTACTCAGCTCCTGCATCATCTCTAGCACTTGAACTAGTCTAATGGTATTAAAATCTAAGTAAATCTAACTTTCTCCCTCTCTCTTTTCTTTTCCTGTAAGACTCACTCCTATTCCCACCATTGCTCATTAACTTTCAAACTTCAAAAAAAAAAAAAAAGAATTATTCAAAGATTATTGTTAGCTGTTTTATAGAGTCAGAGGGAACATTTTAAAACAATTTTCTGAATAAAATAAAATATCACTAGGATACTTAATTCCAATTACTCAAATTATAGAATCCATGTGCTTCAATGTGATACTCCTCCTCTAGTGAAAAGGATACTCAATTCCAGGAGGGATGTTTTGTTTTCTTGATTTATTATTGATCATCTTTTTTTATATAAATATGCTATCATTATCCCACAGAGATCAGATATGAGATGTACAAAAATATTTATAGAAACTCTTTTTGTAATAACAAGGAATTGGAAATTAAGCAAATGTTCAGCTGTTGCTCAATAGCAATGGTTAAAGAAATCATGGGCTAAATATATTTTTAAAAATCTTTGAGGACAGCTAGGTAGCACAGTGGATAGAGAATCAATCCTGAAATCAGGAGAACCTGAGTTCAAATCTGGATTTCCAGACACTTAACAGTTCCTAGCTGTGTGACACTGGGCAAATCACAACCCCAATTGCCTCAGAGGAAAAAAAAATCTTTGTTCAAATATGAACGAGTTTTGGAGGAAATTGAGAAAATGTCTACGAAGTAGTGCAGAGTGAAATGACCAGGATTTGGAGAACAATTTATATGCCAACACTATTGTAAAGGTGAAAAACTTTAAAAGACTAAAACTTTCATCAATGCAATGATAAGCCATTAGTCTCAAGGATTCAAGCATACTACCCACATCCTACCAGAGAGGTAATGGAGTTAAAATATAGAATCAAAAAAATAGCTAAGGTGGAAATTTGTTTTGTTATGCTATGGATATTTTTATGAGGTTTTATTTTTATTTTCTTAATAGTGTAATTGTGGGGAAAGAAAGTAAGAGACAGATAATAAATTTCTGCTAAGTACACAAAATGTCCTCTTCCCAATAAAAGATGCCTTTAATATTATTAATATCGCCAGATATCTTCCTGACTTTTTTGGGAGGGGGGATATTTACAAATAATGTTAAATACTCTGGGAGAAAAGTGGGAAGGGGAAAGACAGAGAAAAAATGTTGCCATCAAAGGCTTTCTATTGTGAAATAGTAATGAAAAACTGAGGGTAGTTCACATGAGGAAATATTTTGAGTACAGTTAACATGATGTAATTTTAGCAGATTTCTGTGCTTGCCTTTATTGTAGGAAACAGAGTAATAGAGATATGGCTGAAGTCATGGATGGCATACATGCAGTGCATATATACTATACATATATACATATGTGTGGTAAGTATGTGTGTGTGTGTGTGTGTGTGTGTATATATATATATATATATATATATATATATATATATATACAAAAAAAAAAAACTAGAGAGAGAGAGAGGGAGAGAGAGAGAGCATTTGATCACTTTGTGCCACATGAGGAAATATGTAAGCTAAGTTAAACCTTAACCAACAGCATAGCAACTGAATAAGAATGGGGACTATAGCTGTTATTTCATAAGTATAAAGAACTCCTAGGAAAGAGACTCTCTCTATGAATGCATCAGCCACATCTCTTCATCTAATAACCCTGCAGGGCTGCTAAGTGCAATAATAACAACAGTCACTACAACAACATATATAGCACTTAAAGGTTTGAAAAGTGTTTTATGAATATCATCCTACTTAATCCTTAATAACCTAATAATCCTATAACCATAGGAGATAAGTGCTATTATTTCCCCCATTTTACAGATAAGAACACAGTGTTTAAAAGGAGTCATATAGCTAGCAAATATCTAACCCTATTTTTGAATTAGGTCATCTTCATTCAAGCTGCCCCCCTAAATCCAGTGTTCTTCCCAGTTGCCTCCAGATGCTGAAGTATAGAGAATAGATCACCTTACCTAGAGTCTGGGAGATCTGTATTTAAAGACAGCCTCAGGCACTTGCTAGCTATTGTCAGATACATTGAGTAGTATGAAAATGGGCAATTGAGTTTACCTATTTTTGCCACAATTTCCCTGCCTGTAAAATAGGGATAACAAGAGAAAAACTTGTCCCAAGCTTGGGATCAAATGGGATATTATTTATAAAGCACTCACCACAAGTCTGGCATATAGCAGATGTTGTATAATACAAACTGTCATTGCTGTTGTTATTGTTGCTGTTAAAGACTTACCCAGGATCATGTAGACAATATCTGCCAAAGGAAAGAGATGAATCCAGATTTTCTTCTTTTTTTTCACTTAATAGTATTTTATTTTTTCTTACTACATGTAAAAATACTTTTCAACATTCATTTTTGTAAGATTTTTTGAGTTTTAAATTTTTCTTTCTCCCTCCTTTTTCTCTTCCCTCCCCAAGACAGCAAGCATTCCAATATAGGCATTACATGTACAATCAGGTTGAATATATTTCCATATTAGTCATATTGTGAAAGAAGAATCAGAATAAAAGGGAAAAAACACAAGACAGAAAAAAAACAAATAAGTTATAAAAGGTAAAATAGCATTTTTCAACCTGCATTCAGACGTCATAGTTCTTTCTTTGGATGTGAATGGTATTTTCCATCATGTCTTGGAATTATTTTATATTATAGTGATGCTGAGAAGAGCCATGTCTATACTTTTTATTATTATAAAATGTTGTTGTTATAGTACAATGTTCTCCTGGTTCTGCTCACTTCACTCAGCATTGATTCATGTAAGGCTTTCCAGGTTTTTCTGAAATCTATCTGCTCATCATTTTATAGCACAATAGCATTCCATTATATTCATATAAAACAACTCATTCAGTTATTGCCTAGTTGATGGTTTTCCCCTCAATTTCCAATTCTTTCCCATTGTAAAAAGTGCTACTTTAAATATTTTTATACATATGGAATCCAGGTCTTCTTAATGTCAAGGCCTGCTCTGTATCTACTATACCACATTGCCCCTCAAGTCTTAGACTACTGAATAATAAAACTTGCACCAAAAGAAAGAAAAAAACTGGCCTTATAAGAGAATAAGATGAAGGGGGAACATATCTCAGAAGGAGAGACTATTGATGGATTTTGGAGGAGGAGACCTTGACCTAATTAGAAAGTATATTGAGTCTATATTTATCATAAATCAAGATATCCTGAAGCTAATGGTGATAGCAACACCAGCAGGTAGCTGAAGCAGCATTAACTTCAGTACCTCTCAACCCAAAATTGGTAAAGAAGAGGGGCCAAAAAGAGGTTATAGGGGATGCTTTACTGGCATTAGATGCAGCTGGTGCTGATTAGAAATTCTGTTGCTCTTGTGGTTCTGATCACAGTAGCAGATATAAGAGGAATACTTGTAATTTGTCAAAGAGAATGATTGCAGTTCCAAGGCAGGGAAGACCCAAGCACTAACATTCTGATTGTAGCATAGGAAGTCATTTGGTCACAATTTCAGGGTCACAAGGAACACTCTTTCTCATATCTGCTAGAGAGTAGGGGAACAGAGCATACACCAGGACAGCAATGCCCATATTTTTCCCCCAGATCACACCACCTTCAAAGCACCAAAAACTTGCACTCTCCTATAACTATCTTTAAAAACAGCAGTGTGGTAAAGCCAAATGCTTGGGTCAGTGCCTTCCTACCCTCAGATGAGTAGTGTCAAACTTTAACATAAAGTTCAAAGTCAAGAAATAGACTGAAACAATGAACAAATAATCAAAACAAAAAAGTAATAACTTTACCATAAAAACTACCATGATGATAGAGAAAATCAAGATTTCAATTTAGAAGACAATAATATGAAAACAGCTAAAAGCAAAGCCTTAACAAAAAATATTAATTGCATATGAGCCTAACAAGAATTCATAGAAGAACCACCTGCCAAGACAAACCCAGGAGCTATATAAAGATCATTACACTATACTTTTCATACAAATAAAGTCATATTTAAACAATTAGAAAAATAGCTACTTTTCATGGATAGGCCAAGCTAATATAATTTAAAATGACAATTCTATATAAATTAATCTAC
Organism: Antechinus flavipes; assembly: GCF_016432865.1. Lineage (NCBI taxonomy): Eukaryota > Metazoa > Chordata > Mammalia > Dasyuromorphia > Dasyuridae > Antechinus > Antechinus flavipes. The sequence continues at coordinate 177,613,802 of NC_067398.1, forward strand.
TTATTCAGTGCATACCAATCAAATTTTTGGGATAAGAACTCATCATTTGACAAAATTGCTGAAAAACTAGAAAAGAGTATAGCAGAAACTAGGCAGAGAACAATATCTCACACCATATCCTAAGATTAGCTTTATTTGGGTTCATGATTTATAAATAATGGTTGCTACAATAAGCAAATTAGGAGAGCAAGAGATAGTTTATCTGTCAGATCTTTAAAGAAGGGAGGAATTCATGACCAAAACAGAAAGAAACAACATTATGAAATGCAAAATGGATAATTTTGATTATATTAAATTAAAAGGGTTTTTGCCCAAACAAAAGCAATGCAATCAAGATTAGAGGGAAAAAAGCAGAAAGCTGAGGAAACAATTTTTACAGTGAGTGTTTCTAATAAATGCCTCATTTCTAATATATATAGAGAACTTAGACAATTTTATAAAAATACAAATTATTCTCTAATTGATAAATGATCAAAGGATGTGAATAGACAGTTTTCAGATAAAGAAATTAAGGCCATCTTAAATATTAAGAAATATGCCAAATCACTATTGATTGGAGAAATGCAAATTAAAACAATTCTGAGTTGCCACCTCACATCACTCAGATTGGCTATGATGGTAGGAAAAGATAATGATAAATGTTGAAAGAGATATGGGGAAACTGGGACACTAAAGCATTATTTGATGAAGCTGTGAACTGGTCCAACCATTCTATGGAGCAACTGGAACTAGGGCTATAAAACTGTGCATACCCTTTGATCCAGCAGTCTCACTACTGGGTCTGTATCCCAATGACATCATAAAAGAGGGGGGGGAAATCCACATGAGGAAAATGTTTTTAGCTGCTCTTTTTGTGGTGGCAAGAAATTGAAAACTGAGTGGATGCCCATTAATTGAGGAATGACTGAAGAAGTTATGTATATGAATATAAAGGAATATTATTGTTCTATAAGAAATGATGAGCAGACTGATTTCAGAAAAGTATAGAATGACTGCCATGAACTGATGCTGAGTGAAGTGAGCAGAATGAGGAGAACACTATACAATAACAGCAAAATTATGTGATGATCAACTATGAAAGACTTGGCTCTTCTCAGCAATGCAGTGATCCAAGACAATTCCAATACACTTGGGATGTAAAATGACATCTGCATCACAGAGAAAACCATGAAGATTGAATGCAGATCAAAGAATACTCATCATTTTTTGTTCTTTGCTTTTTCTTTTACATGTTTTTTTTTTAATTTATTGTGATTTTTCTATCAAAACATGACTAACATGGACATATGTTTAAAATGTTTATACAAATATAATCTATATAAGATTTCTTGCTGTCTTAGGGAAGAGGAAAAGAAGGAAGAGAGAAAAAATATGGAACTCAAAATCTTATACAAATGAATGATGAAAATTATTTTTATATGTACTTGGAAATATAAAATATTATTAAAAGAAAAAAAATAAATCCTGGAAAAGTTAGTTTTGAGAAAAGTTTAAAAAATTTTAGGAAAAGAAAGGAAAGTGATACAAAAAATTATGAAAAGATCATTAAACAGCTTGATTAAAGAGGCACAAATAGTGAGGAAAATAAACCCTTTAAAAACACTAGAATTGACCTAAGGATAAAAGAGGCCCAAACATCACTGAAATAAAAAACTCCTTAAAAAGCAGAATAGGCCAAATTGAAGAAGAGGTAAAAATCAGTGAGGAAAACAAGGCTTTAAAAATTAAAATTGATCAAGTGGAAATTTCTCCATGATACTTCAAGAAACATTTTTTTAAAGGCTAAAAGAGAAAAAAAATATGAGAACATGTAAAATATCTTATTGGAAAAATAACTGACTTCGAAAACAGATCAAGGAGACATAATTCAACAACAATTGAGTCATTAAAAAAAGAGAACAAAGGAAACATCAAAAAGTAAATTTGGGGACTTAAAGTTTATCTGTTTATATTCATAAGTGGGAAGATAATGTGTGTAATTCATAAGAACTTTATCATTATTAGGACAGAATAAATATGCATAAAACAGAGGTCATGAGTATGAATCAATTATGTTAGCATAAACTCAAAAAATGGAGAAGTGAGAGAGTTTCATTGAGAGGTAGAATGGAGAATATTTTCTCATATAAAAACATATGTAGAGAAGAATTTTTCATAGCGGAAAGGGAAATGGATGGTGGTAGTGATAAACAATGCGTGAACATCACTATTATCTGAATTAGTTTAAATAGGGAAAACATGAAAATACAACTCATTATAGAAATCTATCTTACTCAGTAGTGAAAAAGGAGAGGAAGGTCATAAGAGATAGATAGGAGATTTGGGAGGAGATAATAAAAAAGGGCAGATTTAAAGAATCAGTGGTCAGAAACAAAATAGGCTCTTGAAGAGAAACAGGATAAAAAGAGAAAGAGAAGAATAAATTGAAGAAAATGGGGGGATAGGAAATACAGAGTTAGCAATCATAACTATTAATAAGAATGAGATGAGTTCACTCATAAAATAGAAGCAGATAGAAGAATGGAATAGAAAGTACAATCCAACAATGTGTTGCTTAAAGGGACATACCCAAAGCAAATTGACACAGAGTTCAAATGAAGGGCTGCTACAGAATCTACTATGCTCCAGCTAAAATTAAAAAAAAAAGTCAGGAGCAGCAATCATGACCTCAGACAAAGAAAAGTAAAAATATAATTAAAAGAGATAATCAGGGAAAATATATTTTGCTTAAAGATACTATAGACAATGAATAAATATAAATATTTTCTCTTTTTTTATACCTTTTTATTTACAAGTTATATGCATGAGTAATTTTACAGCATTAACAATTGCCAAACATTTTGTCCCAGTTTTTCCCCTCCTTCCCCTCATCTCCTCCCCCAGAAGGCAGGTTGACCAATACATGTTAAATATGTTAAAGTATAAACTAAATACAATATTAGTATACATGTCCAAACAATTATTTTGCTGTACAAAAAAAATCAGACTTTGAAATAATGTTCAATTAGCCTATAAAGGAAATGAAAAATGCAGGTGGACAAAAATAGGATTGGGAATTCTATGTAGTGGTTCATAGTCATCTCCCAGAGTTCTTTTGCTGGGTGTAGCTGGTTCAATTCATTACTGCTCTAATGGAACTGATTTGGTTCATCTCATTGTTGAAGAGGGCCATGTCCATCAGAATTGATCATCATATAGTATTGTTGTTGAAGTATATAATGATCTCCTGGTCTTGCTCATTTCACTCAGAATCAGTTCATGGAAGTCTCTCCAGGTCTTTCTGAAATCATCCTGTTGCTCATTTCTTACAGAACAATAATATTCCATAATATTCATATACCACAATTAATTCAGCCATTCTCCAATTGATGGGCATCCACTCAGTTTCCAGTTCTGGCCACGACAAAGATGGTTGCCACAAATATTCTTGCACATATAGATCCCTTTCCCTTCTTTAAAATCTCTTTGGGCTATAAGCCCAGTAGTAACACTGCTGGATCAAAGGGTATGCACAGTTTGATAACTTTTTGAGCATAGTTCCAAATTGTTTTCCCACATCCCCTCCAACATTCGGTTTTGCATTATCTTTCCCTGTGATTCTAGTTAATCTGACAGGTATATAGTGGTATGTTGTCTTAATTTGCATTTCTCTGATTAATAATGAACTTGGAGCATCTTTTCATATGGCTAGAAATAATTTCAATTTCTTTGTCTGAGAATTGTCTATTCATATCCTTTGACCATTTATCAACTGGAGAATGGCTTGATTTATTATAAATTAGAGTCAATTCTCTATATATTTTGGAAATGAGGCTTTTATCAGAACCTTTGACTGTTAAAAAATGTTTTCCCAGTTTGTTGCTTCCCTTCTAATCTTGTCTGCATTATTTTTGTTTGTACAAAAACTTTTCAATTTTATATAATTAAAATTTTCTATTTTGTGATCAATAATGATCTCTAGTTTTTCTTTGGTCATAAATTCCTTCCTCTTCCACAAGTCTGAGAGGTAAACTATCCTATGTTCCTCTAATTTGTTTATAATCTCATTTTTTATGCCTAGGTCACAAACCCGTTTGGACCTTATCTTGTTGTACAGTGTTAAGTGTGGGTCAATGCCTTGTTTCTGCCATACTAGTTTCCAATTTTGCCAGCAATTTTTGTCAAACAGTGAGTTCTTATCCCAAAAGTTGGGGTCTTTTGGTTTGTCAAATATGAGATTATTAAAGTTATTGACTGTTTTGTCCTTTGAATCTAAACTATTCCACTGATCAACTAGTCTATTTCTTAGCTATTCACCAAATGGTTTTGGTAATTGCTGCTTTATAATATAATTTTAGATCCGGTACAGCTAGGCCACCTTTATTTGATTTTTTTTCATTAATTCCCTTGAAATTCTTGGCCTTTTGTTTTTCTATATGAACTTTGTTGTTTTTTTTCTAGGTCATTAAAATAGTTTTTTGGGGAGTCTGAATAGCATAGTGCTAAATAAATAGATTCATTTAGGTAGTATTGTCATCTTTATTATATTTGCTCGCCCTATCCAAGAGCATTTAATATTTTTCCAATTGGTTAGGTCAGACTTTATTTGTGTGGAAAGTGTTTTGTAGTTTTGCTCATATAGTTTCCAATTTTCCCTTGGCATATAGATTCCTAAATATTTTATTCTATTGGTAGTTACTTTAAATGAAATTTCTCTTTGTAACACTAATTGTTGGATTTTGTTAGTGAAATATAAGAATGCTGATGACTTATGTGGGTTTATTTTGTATCCTGCAACTTTGCTACAGGTGTGATTATTTCTAATAGCTTTTTAGTGGAATCTTTGGTGTTTTCTAAGTGTACCATCATATCATCAGCAAAGAGTGATAATTTGGTTTCGTCATTACCTATACTAATTCCTTTAATCTCTTTCTCAACTCTTATTGCCAAAGCTAGCATTTCTAATACAATATTGAATAGTAACAGTGATAATGGGCAACCTTGTTTCACTCCTGATCTTATTGGGAATGGTTGCAGTTTGTCCCCATTACATATGATGCTTGCTAATGGTTTTAAATAGATGCTACTGTTTATTTTAAGGAAAAGTCCATTTATTCCTATACTCTCAAGTGTTTTTAATAGGAATGGATGTTGGATTTTATCAAATGCTTTTTCTGCTTCTATTGAGATGATCATATGGTTTTTGTTAATTTGATTATTAATATGGTCAATTATATTGATAGTTTTCCTAATATTGAACCAGCCCTGCATTCCTGGTATAAATCCTATTTGGTCATGGTATATTATCCTGGGGATGCTTTTCTGTAGTCTTTTTGCTAATATCTTATTTAAGATTTTAGCATCAATATTTATTAGGAAGATTGGTTTATAATTTTCTTTCTCTGTTTTCATCCTACCTGGTTTAGGTATCAGTACTATGCCTGTGTCATAAAAGGAATTGGGTAGGACTCCTTCATTCCCTGTTTTTTTCAAATAGTTTATATAGCATTGGGGCTAATTGTTCTTTAAATGTTTGGTAGAATTCACATGTAAATCCATCTGGTCCTGGAGATTTTTTCTTAGGGAGTTGATTAATAGCTTGTTCTATTTCTTTTTCTGAAATGGGACTATTTAAGAAATTTATTTCCTACTCTGTTAATCTGGGAAGCCTATATTTTTGGAGGTAGTCATCCATTTCATTTAGGTTATCAAATTTATTGGCATAAAGTTGGGCAAAGTAACTCCTTATTATTTCCGTAATTTCCTCTTCATTGGTGGAAAGTTCTCCCTTTTCATTTTTAAGACTACTAATTTGATTTTCCTCTCTCCTTTTTCTAATCAGATTTACCAAAGGTTTATCTATTTTATTGACTTTTTCATAAAACCAACTCTTCATTTTATTTATTAGTTGAATATTTTTTTCACTTTCAATATTATTAAATTCTTCTTTTAATTTTAGAATTTCAAATTTAGTAATTGATTTGGGGTTTTTAATTTGGTCTTCTTCTAGCTTTATAGGTTGCAAGCCCCATTCATTGATTTTCTCTTTATTTTATTCAAGTAATCCTCTAAGGATATAAAATTTCCCTTTATTATCACTTTGGCTGCATCCCACAAATTTTTGGTATGATGTCTCATCATTGTTATTATCTTGAGTGAGATTATTGATTGTGTCTATGATTTGCTGTTTCATCCAATCATTCTTTAAGATGAGATTATTTAGTTTCCAATTGCTTTTTGGTCTATTTACCCCTAACTTTTTGTTGAATGTAGTTTTTATTGCATCATGTTCTGAAAAGAAAGTATTTACTTTCTGCATTTAATTTTGAGGTTTTTATGTCCTAATACATGGTCAGTTTTTGTATAGGTCCCATGAACTGTTGAGAAGAAAGTATACTCCTTTTTGCCACCATTCAGTTTTCTCCAAAGATCTACCATACCTAATTTTTCTAATATTCTTTTTACCTCTTTAATTTCTTTCTTATTTGTTCTGTGGTTTGATTTATCTAATTCTGAGAGTGCAAGGTTGAAAGCTCCCACTCTTATAGTTTTGCTGTCTATTTCTTCTTGCAACTCTCTTAACTTCTCCTTTGGGAAGATAGATGCTATACCACTTGATGCATATATATTTCATAATGATATTGCTTCATTTTCTATGCTACCCTTAAGCAAGATATATTCTCCTTCCTTTTCTCTTTTAATTAGATCAAATTTTGCTTTTGCTTGATCTGAGATAAGGATGGCTACCCCTGCTTTTTTTTCTTTATTTCACCTGAAGCATAATAGATTCTGCTCCAGCCTTTTACCTTTACTCTGTATGCCTCTCCCTGCTTTAAATGTGTTTCCTGTAAACAACATATTGTAGGGTTCTGACTTTTGATCCAGTCAGCTATCTGCCTCCGCTTTATGGGAGAGTTCATCCCATTCCCATTTATGGGTAAAATTACTAATTCTGTATTTCCTGCCATCTTATTATCCCCAGATAATGCTTTTCTTTTGATCGCCCCCCCCCAACCTCTTTCCCAGTATTAAACCTATGGGCCCCACTTCTGTCATGCTACTTACTCTCTTTAGGATCCCTCTCTCCCCACTTTGAATCTCTTCCCCTTTCTTGTACCCTTCCCTTATTTACTCTTTTCCTTTTTCCCTTTTCTTCTCCCCCTTTTTAATGAGGTGAGAGAAAATTCTCTATAAAACAAATATGTCAATTATTTTCTCTTTGAGCCAAATCTGATGAGAGTAAGATTCACACGATATTCCTCCCCATCTCTAAATTCCCTCAGATATGACAGGTTGCCTTTGCCTCTTTGTGGGATATATTCTGACATTATCCCCTTTCCATTTCTGTGATGACCATGTTAGCACCCTGGATACCTTAGAATCAGCCAGACTTAGGACAAGCAAAACTTCTTAGTCTTTATTCTTGGTCTTTTGGGGTAGGATCAAATTGGATGGAAGCAGAATCTCCGCAACCTTCCTTTTTTGTTTCCCGCCCAGAGAGTGACCCTGGCTAGTCTTTCTCCACCCCCTAGTCCCTCCTACAATTCTCTGTATACACCAATTATTGAGTCAGCACAGGATAGTGGGAAGGGCCATTCCCCAAGCACATGCCCATAGAGTATTGTCCAATTGGTAATTAGCCTTAAGAGCTTGAAACGACCTCAGTGCAACAAATCATGAGTTTCAGCCCTCTACATCTCCCACTTTCTTTTGTTTTAGAACACAGGTGATCACGCCATCCCTGACTTCTCAGGAAGGGAGGTGAAAGCACTAAAAAGGAAATGATTACGCCCTCCCTGACATCTCAGGAAGGGAGATGAAAAGCACCAAAGGGAAGTGGGGATTGCTAGCGGGTTTCTGGGCTGAAGGATCTTATTAGAAACAGGTATGCACAAACCCATCAGCATGGGAGGTATTACAAAAGCACATAGCAATAATGCACAGGGTATTAGTGATGTCTCTCCTCACAAACAGTGCAGGTTCAATATGATGCAACAAACATGAATTGTACATGCAAGTAGTGATATACCAAACAATATGAATGAACATGGTGTTGTAAAAGATTTCGAGAAGTCCTAGAAGGAGGGTATGTAAACAGCAAACACATACACCTTCTTCAGCAGCTGAGAGATAGTCCAAAACCAATCTATTATCCATTGCTTCACATGTCAGGGAATCCAATGATCCCCACAAGTTTTTGAAGCCCTGCAACAGTCTTTTTATGTGTTAGAGAATCCAGTGATTCCAGCAGATTTTGAAGTCCTGCAACAGTCTTATCATTTCTCAGAAAATCAAATGATTCCTGAGGGTTTTGAAGTCCTACAACAGTCTTATCATGTCTCAGAGAATCCAATGATTCCTGAGGGTTTTTAAATCCTACAACAATCTTATCATGTCTCAGAGAATCTAATGATTCCTGAGGGTTTTGAAGTCCTATAACAATCTTATCATGTCTCAATGAATCCAGTGATTCCTTAGGGTTTTGAAGTCCAACAATTTTTGATGACCATGAGTCAAATACCATAATTGCCATGCTCACTCAGTGGCGGGCACAGAAAACAACAGAACCACCCAATATTTCTTGGGTCTTCTCCTTCATCTCAAGGGTCTGCTCCATCTCTCTCTGATGGACAAGGCAAATATGGCTCATTGGCACCCATTTGATTCCTTGTCCATCTGTGGAGATAAAAGCAAACCTTCTCCCCCAAGCAGTTAACCTATCTGGTCCCTTCCATTCAATAGTTTCTGGATCTCTCTATATAGCCTTGTGATTATCTAAAGATAGTGGAGCTGTTCGTACTAGACACTGCCCTTCTGGTGGGTTATAAAACCTGTCTGCCAGAGCCAGTGCATCTTTCTCAAAAATCAAGAAGTTAATAGGATAAAGAGCTAAATTTAGAAGTTCTCTAGGATTACCATGGCTCCCCCTTTCTTTTGTTTTTGGAGGAGCATCTTAATGTCTCTGTTTCTCCCCTCTACTATTGCCTGTCCTTGAGGATTAAAGGGTATGCCAGTGGTGTGTAAAATCTTATACTGGGCACAAAAGAGTGCAAAATATTTAGAAGTATATACAGGTCCATTATCTGTTTTTATTGCTTGTGGCACATCCCTAATTGCAAATGCTTGTGTAAGGAATTCAGTGACCACTTGAGCTATCTGGTATTGCTGCTGGTATTGCAAAAGTGAATCCTGAAAAAGTGTCTACTGCAACATGGATAAAAGACAGACGACCAAAAGATTTATAATGGGTCACATCCAAATTTCATTTGAGTATCAAACCACGAGGGTTTTTCTCTGGAGGCAATGTAGGAGCTTGGAAAGGAAGGCCAGCTGTACAGGCTTTTACTATGCTCCTAACTTCCTCTCATGTTATTCCAAATTGTAAACATAAAGCTCCATCAGCCTGATGATATTTAAAATGAGATTCTTGGGCTTCTTGAAATAAAGCTATATTGGCCAACATAGTTAGAAGGCTATTTGCCTTTAAATTACCATAAAAAATAGGACCTGGAAGTCCACTATGATCGTGGACATGCAAGATATAAATCTTACATGGATGCTTTCTCACTTGCTCTTGAAGTTCCGTAAAGATCTAATCTATATTAGAAGCTATAAATTTTATTTGGGTTGTGGCAATTCTTTGTACCACACCTACTGAATAGGCTGAATCAAATATTATATTTATATCTTCTGGATAATAATTAAAAGCTACAATGATTGCATACAATTCATTCTGTTGAGTGGACTGAAAAGGAGTTTTGACTACTCTATAATTAAGTCACAAGAGTATACAGTACAAATATTATGTTTGGATACATCTGTAAAGATAGTTGGTCCTTTAAGAGGTACTTAAGAAACTTTTTCTTCAAGAATCCATTACCAATTATGTAATAGTCTGGTTATCTTTAATGGAGACCCATGTGTAAAATTTGGAGCCATGGCTAATAAAATTTGCCACTCTGGAATGATTTCACAGCATACATTAATTTGTACATTACTATAAAAGGTATACAGCTTGTCAGGGCTTATCCCAGATAATTGTACTGCTATCTCAGTTGTCCCAGCTGCATACAACTCTATTCTCCCCAATTGTAATCCCTTTTTCCCATCAGATTGCTTTCTGGTTGGTTGATTGTGTAATCCCCTTCTTCCATCATATGGCTTCCTGGCTGATTGGTCATGTCTGGGTACTGGACTTCTAGGCACTCTCTGGGTGTAGCATCGGCTGCCAACATGCCCAAGTCTTTTTTGTCTTGGGCCCCTCATCCCATTTCCCTGAATCAGTCTACATTCTGATGCCCAATGGAAGCCTCTGTTGCATTTTGGAGATGGGGTTTTGGGTCTTGTTCTCCCACCCTATTTTCTCACTCTGTTTCTATTCCAATATTGAGCTTTCAGATGCCCTACTTTACCATGTTGAAACCATTGATGAGTTTCTCTGGAACCTTTATCATTCATCTCAATAGATGCAGAAAAAGCATTTGATAAAATCCAACATCCATTCCTAATAAAAACACTTGAGACCATAGGAATAAATGGACTTTTCCTTAAAATAGTCAGGAGTATATATTTAAAACCATCAGTAAGCATCATATGCAATGGGGAAAAACTGGAACCTTTCTCAGTAAGATCTGGAGTGAAGCAAGGTTGCCCACTATCACCATTATTATTCAATATTGTATTAGAAACACTAGGCTCTGGAACCTTTATCATTGTAGTATTCACATAGTTGTTGTCCTACTAGCTTCCAATTTTCTAGCCCTATCTCCTCTTCCTTTAAGAACCAAGAGGACGTGTGTTCTAATGTACCCAAGAGTCAAGCAATATGCAACCAAGTTACAATTAAGCCTTGTCCATTGATCAACTTAAGTATGCTTTCTATAGCACCCTCTCAGGGCGGGGGTGGGTGTGGGGTTGGGGGAGAATCTTTTCCTGATATCTGCCCCATTTCAGCTAGAAAAGATTACTAGATTAGTCCTTAACAAAGTTCCCTGTTTGTCTATTAAATACCCTGTTTCCTGGTCAGCAGAGACTTCTTCAATGAAGTTAGGGTTCTCGGGCGCAAAATGAGATGACCACGTTAGCACCCTGGATATCTTAGAATCAGCCAGAGTCAGGGTAAGCAAAAGTCTTTAGTCTATACTTGATCTTTAGGGGTAGGATTGAACTGGATGGAAGAGGATCTCTGCGACCTTCCTTCTTCATCTCCCACCCATGGAGTGATTCTAACTAGTCTTAGTCCACCCCCTAGTCCTCCTACAATTCTCTGTATACACCAATTATCGAGACAGCACAGGATAGTGGAAAAGGTCATTCCCCAAGTACATGCCCATAGAGTATTATCCAATCAGTAATTAGCCTTATGTGCTTGAACCACCCTCAGTGCAATGATTCAAGAGTTTCAGCCCTCTACACATTTCTGCTTCCCTTTTTTATGTTATATCAGTAAAATCAAATTATACATATAGTTTTTATGTATATCCACAACAGAAATACATTTCTCAAGAGTTCCTTTTACCTTTTTCTGCTTCTCTTGATTCCTATGGTTCGAGATCAAATTTTTTGTGTAGATCTGTTTTTTTTTTTTTTCCTTAGAAACAATTGGAATTCATTTGTTTCATTAAATGCCCATCTTCTTCCATGGAAGAAAATGCTCAGCTTATCTTGGTAGTTTATTCTTGGCTGCATTCCATGTTCTTTTGCCTTTTGGAATATCAGATTCCAGGTCCTTCGATCCTTTAATGTGGAGGCAGCCAGATCTTGGCTGGCCTTATTGTGGCACCTCAATATTTTAATTGCTTTTTTCTGGCTGCTTGTAATATTTTCTCCTTAATCTGATAGTTCTGAAATTTGGCCACAATATTCCTTCAAGTTTTTATTTTAGGGTCTTTTTCAGAAGGTATTCAATGAATTTTTTCAATGCCTACTTTACCTTCTGATTCTATTTTATCTGGGCAGTTTTCTTTGATGATTTCCTGTAAAATAGTATCTAGACTCTTATTTTTTATCATAATTTTCAGGAAGTCCAATAATCCTCAGATTATCTCTCCTAGATCTATTTTCCAGGTTTGTTGTTTTCCCAAGTAGATATTTAACATTTTTCCCTAATTTTTCATTTTTTTGGTTTTGCTTAACTGATTCTTAATGTCTCAATGAATCATTCATTTCTATTTTTTCAGTTCTGATTTTTAATGAGTTATTTTATTCATTAGTTTTTTTTTTAAACTTATTTTTGTATATGTCCAATTGAGTTTTTAAATGAGTTGTTTTGCTCTATGGAATTTTTTTCCATTTCACTAATTTTTTTTAGTGAGTTGTTTTCTTTTTCCAATTCACAAATCCTACTTTCCTGGGATTTTTTTTTTTTTTTTGCATTTTCCAATCCACAAATTCTGTTTCCTTGCACTTCCTGGGAATTCTTTAGCTTTTCCAATTCACATTTCAGGAAGTTGTTACTGTGTTGCATAGCTTCTCCTTCCTTTCCCTATTTTTCTTCTTGCTCTCTTTTAAGATTTTTAATACTCTTTTCTAAGAGAGCATTATGTGATAGGGGCCAGGTAACATTCCCTTTTTGGGATATTATCTGGAGACTGTTTGCTATTATTCTCCTTGGGGTTGCAAACCTCCTCTCTTTCTGTATAGAAGCTATCAATTGTCCTTTTGATTTTTTTACTCATTTCTTAAAGCTTTTAGTGTCTGCCTTCAGGGCAAGGAGGTTACTAGCAAAGCAAGAATGGGCATATGAACCGTAGCTGTCTTGTAAATGGGCTGCAAAAAGCGGTGAGGTATGGGAGTCCTCTGGGGAAAATTTCGCTACTGGAAGTGATTCAGACCTAGGTGGCACAGGGCTGAGCTGCAGAAGTGCCCAGTGAAGAACCCAGCTGTGCAGATTAGTGATTGCTCTGAGACTAAAGGCTGAGCAGTGAAAGTGTCACTATCCCAGGCCAAAGCTCACCATGGGGCTGTGGATATTAGCAGCTGACCAGCAAATAGCTCTGCTCGGACTGGAAATGTTTCTGCCCAGGGAAGCACAGTCATGCTGCAGAAGTTCTATTGCCCCAGGCTGAGCTCCCCACTGTGCAGATTAGAGGCTGTCCTGGGCTGTGCCACCCTGCTTTGCAGATTTGTAACTGCCCCGAGGAAAAGCCCTGTACTGCAGAATGGGGCTTCCCAGCTGTGCTGGTATCTGTGCTGAGTCACTTTCGGTTTTGAGTAGGTATAGCCAGATCCTGTTAAGTTCTGGCCTTATTTTAGAGTACCCTCTGCCTTTGGCTTTAATTTCTCTGCTGGTCTGCTGTTTTGTAACCAAGACAGAGCAATCAGTCTATGCCAGCATTGTCTCTGTAATTTTTCTAACCACAGAGGCCACCTCCTCTCCCTGGTTCACTCCTTTTGCTAGCCTTTCCTATTTCCCTGTTCGCGCTGATCTGCTCTGGCCCCTCAGGACAAACCTTTTCTGATGAACTTCCAGGTTATCTTTGGCTGATAAGTTGTAGTACTTCTAAGATTTGTGGGTTTTACCAGTCAAACATTATTTTTGAGGCTGAATTTAATATCTGATCATGAGGGTATGAGAGGAGCTTAAAAAGTTGCGTGTGCTTTCTCTACTATCTTGGCTCTGCCCATAAACATTTTCTGAAGCAAGTTTTTCTGAAAAAAGCCTCATTTTGCAAATATATAAGGAATTGAGTAAAATTTGTAAAAATAAGAGCCATTCTCCATTTGATAAATGATCAAAGGGCATGAGTAGGGAGTTTCCAGAAAACAAAAAATCAAAGCTATCAATGGTCATAGAAAAAAATACTCTGTCACTATTGATTACAGAAATGTAAATTAAAATAGTTCTAAGGTAACACTTTAAACCTTTTAGAAAAGACAAATGCTGGAATCCATGAGAGCAAATACATATACCAATAAATTATTAGTGAAGTTCTGAATTGCTTTAATCATTCCAGAAAAAAAATTGGGAACAATATACTAAGTGCTGCAAAACTATGCCTATAAATGTAGAAAACTCTGAGGTACCATTACACACCCTTCAGATTGGCTAAAATGAAAGGAAAATATAATGACAAATGCTGGATCACTCCCCTGCCTCCACCTACCAGAATCATCATTTCCTATACAACACATCAGGACTTGCACAAAGAGTGGGCGGGGGCCATTCTTTCTACAAGCTTATATATTAATAGAGTATGGTCCAATTACTATTTAGCCTCATGTGCTTGGGACCTCAGTGCATCAACTCAAACCTCAGCCCATTACGTCTCCCGCTTTCTTTTGTTTTAGAACACAGGTGATCATGCCATCCCTGACTCCTTAGGGAGGTCAGAGCCCTCAAGGGGAGGTGATCACATCCTCCCTGACTTCTCAGGAAAGGAGGTGAAAGCACCAAAAAGGAGGTTCCCCCATGTATAGGGGGAAATTATGATACTAATATATTGTGGTGTTTTTTTTTAAAATAATTTTTTATTGATAGAACGCATGCCAGGGTAATTTTTTACAGCATTATCCCTTGCATTCATTTCTGTTCCGATTTTTCCCCTCCCTCCCTCCACCCCTTCCCTCAGATGGCAAGAGTCCTTTACATGTTGAATGGGTTGCAGTATATCCTAGATACAATATATGTGTACAGAACCAAACAGTTTTCTTGTTGCACAGGGAGAATTGAATTCAGAAGGTATAAATAACGCGGGAGGAAAAACATAAATGCAAGCAGTTTATATTCATTTCCAGTGTTCTTTCTCTGGGTGTAGCTGCTTCTGTCCATCTTTGATCAATTAAGGCTCTCTTTATCGAAGAGATTCACTTCCATCAGAATACATCCTCAAACAGTATCATTGTTGAGGTATATAATGATCTCCTGGTTCTGCTCATTTCACTCAGCATCAGTTCATATAAGTCTCGCCAGTCCTCTCTGTATTCATCCTGCTGGTCGTTCCTTACAGAACAATAATATTCCATAACGTTCATATACCACAATTTACTCAACCATTCTCCAATTGATGGACATCCTTTCATTTTACAGCTTCTAGCCACTACAAACAGGACTGCCACAAACATTTTGGCACATACAGGTCCCTTTCCTTTCTTTAGTATCTCTTTGGGGTATAAGCCCAGTAGAAACACTGCTGGATCAAAGGGTATGCACAGCTTGATAACTTTTTGAGCATAGTTCCAAATTGCTTTCCAGAATGGCTGGATGTGTTCACAATTCCACCAACAATGATACTAATATATTGTTGGTGGAATTGTGAACTGATCCAACTATTCTGGAGAGCAATTTAGAACTATGCCCAAAGGGCTATCAAATTGTGTGTACTCTTTGTTGCAGCAGTGTCTACTGGGTCTGTATCCCAAAGAGATTATAAAAAAGGGAAAAGTATTCACATATGCAAAAATGTTTGTAGCAGCCCTTTTCATACTGACAAGGAATTGGAAGCTGAGTGGATGTGTCTCAAATGGGTAATGGCTAAAAAACTTATGGTACATGAATGTAATGTTATATTATTGTTCTTTAAGAAATGATCAGCAGGATAATTTCAAAAAGGCTTGCAGAGACTTACATAAACTGATACTAAGTGAAGTGATCCTAAGAGAACATTGTACACAGCAACAAGATTATGTGATAATCCACTATGATAGACCTGGCTCATTTTAATGGTGAAGTGATTCAGGCCAATTCCAAAGCCTTGTGATGGAGAGAGCCATCTGCATCCAGAGAGAGGACTATGTGACTGAATGTGGATCATGAGATATTATTTTCACCTTTTTTGTTGTTGTTTGCTTGCTTTTATTCTTGCTCATTTTTTTTTTCCTTTTTTGATCTGATTTTTCTTGTGTAACATGATAAATGTGGAAATGTGCTTAGAACTATACATGGTTAATCTTTATTGGATTACATGTTTTCTATGGGAGGTGGGTGAAGGAAGGGAGGGAGAAAAATTTGAAACAAGTTTTTGCAGGGGTAAATGTTGAAAACTACCTTTGCATCTTATTTTGAAGATAAAAAAAAATTATCATTATAGTTTTTATTATGTTATTTAAAAAGCAAGTAAAATATTCATGCTTTTAATGCTATATCCCAAAGAAATCAAAGGGAAAGGAAAATAGTCTCTATGTACAAACATTTACAGTGACTCTTGTAGTAGCAAAGAATTATAAATTGAGAGACTATTCATCAATGAAGAAATGGTAGAACAAGTTATGGGTTATTATTGGAATGGAGTATAACTGTAACATAAGAAATGAAAAAGGTGTTTCAAATATATATATATATATATATATATATATGATATGTATGAATTGATGCAAAGTGAAGTGAGCAGAAAAGGTGAACATTGTATACAGCAACAGCAATGTTATAATGATGAATTTAGTGACTCCAATCAATGCAATGATCCAAGACAATTCTAAAGGATTATTGATGAGAAAATGCTAACTATACACCTCCAGAGACAAAACTCATGAACTCTGAATTCATATAAAAGTATAATTTTCTTGCTTTATTTTTTCTTTTTTATCATATAGCTAATTTATCAATATGTTTTGCATTATTTTACAGGTATCACTGATATTATATTGCTTACCTTCTCAGTGGATGGGTGAGGGGCTGAAGGAAGGGAGAGAATTTGGAACTAAAATTTTAAAAAGAAAACAATGTATAAAAATAATGTATTATTTTTTAAAGTCAAGAGGAATGTTGCCTGGTCAGAAATTGAACACATGCATAGCATAGATGTTCTTAAATGAATTTTCTGGGAGTCACTATTCAATTATAAGGAGGGTCTTAGGGGCAGAGGGTATTTTCAAGGTATGAGTTCCAGAACTAAAATGATTCTTCTAGTATTCTAAAGATATTCTAGATTTTAGTTTTTATTACAATCAGATGTTTCCTTGATTATTTAGTTCAATTCTTTTTAGTAGTAGACTTCTGAGAAAGATAGCAAGAGATCATTTATTAGTCATATGACTTTACCTATAGTCCCCTCCCACACATGACTATGTAGAAAATGTGGAAGCCAGGCAATACCAAATCTGAGGGAATTATTAGGAGCTGAAATCAAACAAGAGTAAGATTGAACAGATGAGTTGTAAAGATGAGAAGCCCAAAACATAAAGGACAGACAAGTAATGAGAAAAGCAGGATGGAAAAAGCTTAAAATGATGAATCAGAAAGAAACAAGATGCATCCTAAATGTAGCTGGTGAGGGTATATACAGATTCTTACTTGATAAAGAAATTTTCAGACTATAGCTTCCTTTTTAAAAATTGATTTTCAAGGTTTAAAAAATTAGAGCATTGGGCTTTTATATTTTCTCCTTAAATTCTACCCTATCATTAAACTCTTCCTTGTCACAAAGAACAACTTGTAAGCCAAATCAACTGATACTGTGACCACATCTGATAACATAAAGAATATTACACACTCATAGTACTCCATTCCTCCTTTCTTCTGAGAAGATATAGGTATGTTTTGTCATCAGGTCTCTAAAACCTAAATTGTGTATCACAATTTGTCAGTTTAGCTGCTGGTTAAAGTTGATATTTAAAGCTT
Organism: Antechinus flavipes; assembly: GCF_016432865.1. NCBI lineage: Eukaryota > Metazoa > Chordata > Mammalia > Dasyuromorphia > Dasyuridae > Antechinus > Antechinus flavipes. The sequence continues at coordinate 177,631,338 of NC_067398.1, forward strand.
TAAAATGACTACATATTGTTAACTTAATACTAAGAAATATTCCCTAATTTCATATCATACTTTTCATGTTTCCTTGAATTTCTCATTAATCATTTTATGATAAATAAAATAATATTTTGGTATCATATACATTATTTACATATATTCAGACATAAATAAAATAAATTAATACTTAATTTTATTCATAGAACAGAATTTATACATCTACAAATATATTTGTTGGTAGAGTTATGAATTGATCCAATCATTCTGGAGAGCAATTTGGAACTATACTCCAAAGGCTGTAAAACTGTGTAACACGAATATGCAAAAATGTGTATAGCAGCTCTTTTCATAATGACAAGGAATTAGAAACTGAGTGGATGCCCCTCAGTTGGGGAATCGCTGAATAAGTTATGGGATGAATGTAATAAAATATTATTGTTCTTTAAGAAATTATCAGCAGGATAATTTCAGAAAGGCCTGGAGAGATTTCCATGAACTGATGCTAAGTTAACTGAGTAGAACCAAGAGAACATTATACACCCATTTATTTACTCTAATTTTTCCCCACTCTGTAGCTCCTTTGTGATGAAAAGGTATACTGTACCAGTCATGTCCAATTTTAAATAGTAAAAGAGATACTGTCTCGGTGCCATATGTATACCTTTCAAGAAACAGGAAGAGAAAAAATACTATCATTAAAAATTAGAATTTCTTTACCAGATCTGTGATTTCATGAATGAAAAATAAAACACTTAGTGATGTAATTTCCTCAAGCCATGGATATTAGCATCTTCTTTATAAATTAATGTTATTAGAGAATTGTCTTGGGCATTGAACAATTAAAAGATTTGTTAGGCATCACAGGCAGTATACAGTAAAGAAAAGATTTGAATCCAGGAACTTTCAGCTCTGGAGAAGTCATTTCACTATTGACTATGCCAAATTATCTCTTAAGAGAGTAATGATAATGATAAGGATGATTACCATAATGAGGATAATATCAAAATAACTACATAAATGAAAGCTTTAGTATGTATCTTAGTGTCTTGGTTGTCTCTGTCAATATTCAGAAATGCTCAAAAATTAACATAACATTTCTACAGCTCATCACTTACCGTGAGACACTGTTAAAGCAACAATTTGTTAATAGGAAAATTTTTTCTTTGAATTTTTACCCTAATTAACAAGGCAAAACTCAGGACAAAGAATTAAATGAATTTAATAAAGTAAGCCAAGGTGGCAATACATTGATGGTCTGATTATGGAAGAACAGCAATGACTTCAAGGTAGAAAAAAAATTTTATATGTAACTTTAAGACAATTCAGATAGATCCATTTGGGCTCTTACATCTAAGTTATTCCCCAAGGGAGCAAGAACATGACAATTTGCAAGTAGAACATATGGTAAAAGTAAGTGATACAAAATGCTGCAGATAATATGTTTTTCCTCACCAGATTCTTTCCCAACACTGATGGATAAGCAGCGCTGAGAAGAAGAGATAACTGCATCAACATAATTTTCAATCATATATTCATTGAAGAAATAAAGTTCTAATACCTAAATAGGTATCTACTAACTATATATTAATATACAGTTAGAGAGAAAATATGTTATTGGCTCCAGCTGCCATTAAGATCTTCAAATCCTAAATTGAGCAATGCTTTTATAAATTGATTCTCAGCTTCACAAGAGTATCAGGTTCCCTTTTCTCTGCAAAGCTCTTACTTTTAGTAAATGAAGTAGAGGGCAGAAGGAGTGAATAGAAACCTCTCAGAAGAATTCCCATATTAAACCTTATCTTCCTACTATATATTGAATCAGCTTGAGTCAAACTGCATGCCATTAACAATGCTTCAGTCATCAACAGAAGTCTTTACTCCCAATTTAGCAAAGCTTCTCCAGGCTGCTCTGTCATCATGTCTAAATGAAAATCTACATACAACCTTAGGAACCAAACCTTCCCAGTAGAAACAGTTTCTGCTTAAGGAGGAATTTTTCAACAGTGGAGGCAGAGAAAAAGAAAAAGTTCAGCAATTGAGTTAAATCAAGGTAGGAATTCTGTTACTGTTTGCTTGCATTTTTTTTTCTTCTCAGGTTATTTTTACCTTCTTTCTAAATCCGATCTTTCCTATGCAACAAGATAGCTGTATAAATAGATACACATACATTGTATTCAACATATACTTTAACATAGTTAACATGTATGGGACTACCAGCCATCTAGGGGATAGAGTGGAGGGAAGGAGGGGAAAAGTTGGAACAGAAGGTTTTGCAAGGATCAATGTTGAACAATTACCCATGCATATGTTTTGTATATAAAAATCTATAATGATAATAAAAATAAATCAAGGCAGGAAGCATATTCTTTTGACAACCTAATGTGCTTTCAGTGTCAATTTGTTCACTAAGATTATACAAAAGGAAAAAAAAAAGTCTTTTAACAAGAAAGGTTGTAAAGATTCAAGTTTTCCCTCCCTCAGAGGAGGCTAACATCCTTACTGCCACTTCTCATACATCTTTCTCAAAGTTTCTTTTTTTTTTTAAATAACTTTTTATTGATAGAACTCATGCCAGGGTAATTTTTTACAACATTATCCCTTGCATTCACTTCTGTTCCGATTTTTCCCCTCCCTCCCTCCACCCCCTCCTCCAGATGGCAAGCAATCCTTTACATGTTGAATAGGTTACAGTATATCCTGGATACAATATACGTGTGCAGAACCGAACAGTTTTCTTGTTGCACAGGGAGAATTGAATTCAGAAGGTATAAATAATCCGGGAAGAAAAACAAAAATGCAAGCAGTTTATATTCATCTCCCAGTGTTCTTTCTTTGGGTGTAGCTGCTTCTGCCCATCTTTGATCAATTGAAACTGAATTAGCTCTCTTTATTGAAGAGATCTACTCCATTAGAATACATCCTCAAACAGTATCATTGTTGAGGTATATAATGATCTCCTGGTTTTGCTCATTTCACTTAGCGTCAGTTCATGTAAGTCTTGCCAGTCCTCTCTGTATTCATCTTGCTGGTCATTCCTTACAGAACAATAATATTCCATAACATTCATATACCACAATTTACTCAACCATTCTCCAATTGATGGGCATCCATTCATTTTCCAGCTTCTAGCCACTACAAACAGGACTACCACAAACATTTTGGCACATACAGGTCTCTTTCCCTTCTTTAGTATCTCTTTGAGGTATAAGCCCAGTGCTGGATCAAAGGGTATGCACACTTTGATAATTTTTTGAGCATAGTTCCAAATTGCTCTCCAGAATGGCTGGATGTGTTCACACTTCCACCAACAATGTATCAGTGTCCCTGTTTTCCCACATCCCCTACAACATTCCACATTATCTTTCCCTGTCACTCTAGCCAATCTGACAGGTGTATAGTGGTATCTCAGAGTTGTCTTAATTTGCATTTCTCTGATTAATAATGATTTGGAGCATATTTTCATATGTCTATAAATAGTTTCAATTTCTTCGTCTGAGAATTGTCTGTTCATATCCTTTGACCATTTATCAATTGGAGAATGGTTTGATTTCTTATAAATTAGAATCAATTCTCTACATATTTTGGAAATTAGACCTTTATCAGAACCTTTGATTGTAAAAATGTTTTCCCAGTTTATTGTTTCCCTTCTAATCTTGTCTGCATTTGTTTTGTTTGTACAAAAACTTTTCAATTTGATATAATCAAAATTTTCCATTTTGTGGTCAATAGTGATCTCTAGTTCTTCTTTGGTCATAAATTCCTCCCTCTTCCACAGGTCTGACAGGTAAACTATCCTATGCTCTTCCAATTTATTTATAATCTCATTCTTTATGCCTAGGTCATGAACCCATTTTGACCTTATCTTGGTGTATGGTGTTAAGTGTGGGTCAATGCCTAGTTTCTGTCATACTAATTTCCAATTTTCCCACAATTTTTGTCAAATAGTGCATTCTTATCCCAGAAACTGGGGTCTTTGGGTTTGTCAAATACTGTATTATTAAAGTTATTGGCTGTTTTGTCCTTTGAACCTAACCTATTCTATTGATGAACTAGTCTATTTCTTAGCCAATACCAGATGGTTTTAGTAACTGCTGCTTTATAATATAATTTTAGATCTAGTACAGCTAGGCCACCTTCATTTGATTTTTTTTCATTAATTCCCTTGAAATTCTTGACCTTTTGTTTTTCCATATGAACTTTGTTGTTATTTTTTCTAGTTCATCAAAGTAGTTTTTTGGGAGTCTGATTGGTATAGCACTAAATAAATAGATTAATTTAGGTAGTATTGTCATCTTTATTATATTTGCTCGCCCAATCCAAGAGCCTTTAATATTTTTCCAGTCAGTTAGATCAGACTTAATTTGTGTGGAAAGTGTTTTGTAGTTTTGCTCATAAAGTTTCTGATTTTCCCTTGGCAGATAGATTTCTAAATATTTTATACAATCAGTAGTTACTTTAAGTGGAATTTCTTTTTGTAACTCTAACTGTTGGGTTTTGTTAGTGATATATAAGAAAGCTGATGACTTATGTGGGTTTATTTTATACCCTGCAACTTTGCTGAAGGTGTGGATTGTTTCTAATAACTTTTTAGTAAAGTCTCTGGGGTTCTTTAAGTATACCATCATATCATCAGCAAAGAGTGATAATTTGTTTTCCTCATTGCCTATTCTTATTCCTTTAATCTCTTTCTCAACTCTTATTGCCAAAGCTAGCATTTCTAATACAATATTAAATAGTAACGGTGATAGTGGGCAACCTTGTTTCACTCCTGATTTTATTGGGAATGGTTGTAGTTTGTCCCCATTACATATGATGCTTACTGTTGGTTTTAAATAGATGCTACTGATTATTTTTTTTAATTTTTATTTTATTTTATTTAATAATAACTTTGTATTGACAGAATCCATGCCAGGGTAATTTTTTACAACATTATCCCTTGCACTTGCTTATGTTTCATTTTTTCCCCTCCCTCCCTCCACCCCCCCCCAAGATGGCAAGCAGTCCTATATATGTTAAATATGTTGCAGTATATCCTAGATACAATACATATTTGCAGAACTGAACAGTTCTCCTGTTGCACAGGGAGAATTGGATTCAGAAGGTAAAAATAACTCGGGAAGAAAATCAAAAATGCAAATAGTTCACATTCGTTTCCCAGTGTTCCTTCTTTGGGTGTAGCTCTTTCTGTCCATCATTTATCCATTGAAACTCAGTTAGGTCTCTTTGTCATAGAAATCCACTTCCATCAGAATACATCCTCATACAATATCGTTGTCGAAGTGTATAATGATCTCCTGGTTCTGCTCATCTCACTTAGCATCAGTCCATGTAGGTCTCTCCAAGCCTCTCTGTATTCATCCTGCTGGTCATTCCTTACAGAGCAATAATATTCCATAACATTCATATACCACAATTTACACAGCCATTCTCCAATTGATGGGCATCCATTCATTTTCCAGTTTCTAGCCACTACAAACAGGGCTGCTATAAACATTTTGGCACATACAGGTCCCTTTCCCTTTTTTAGTATCTCTTTGGGGTATAAGCCCAATAGAAACACTGCTGGATCAAAGGGTATGCACAGTTTGATAACTTTTTGGACATAATTCCAGATTGCTCTCCAGAATGGTTGGATTCATTCACAACTCCACCAACAATGCATCGCTACTGATTATTTAAAGGAAAAGTCCATTTATTCCTATTCTGTCAAGAATTTTTAATAGGAATGGATGTTGGATTTTATCAAATGCTTTTTCTGCATCTATTGAGATGATCATATGGTTTTTGTTAATTTGATTATTAATATGGCCAATTATACTGATAGTTTTCCTAATATTGAACCAACCCTGCATTCCTGGTATAAATCCTACTTGATCGTGCTGTATTATCCTGGGGATGATTTTCTGTAGTCTTTGTGCTAATATCTTATTTAAGATTTTAGCATCAATATTCATTAGGGAGATAGGTCTATAATTTTCTTTCTCTGTTTTCAACCTACCTGGTTTAGGTATCAGTACCATGTCTGTGTCATAAAAAGAATTTGGTAGGACTCCTTCATTCCCTATTTTTTCAAATAGTTTATAAAGCACTGGGGCTACTTGTTCTTTGAATGTTTGGTAGAATTCACATGTAAATCCATCTGGTGCCGGGGATTATTTTTTTAGGGAGATGATTAATAGTTTGTTCTATTTCTTTTTTCTGAAATGGGCCTATTTAAGCAATTTACTTCCTCCTCTGATAATCTGGGAAGCCTATATTTTTGGAGGTAGTCATCCATTTTGCTTAGGTTATCAAATTTATTGGCATAAAGTTGGGCAAAGTAACCCCTTATTATTTCTTTAATTTCCTCTTCATCAGTGGAAAGTTCTCCTTTTTCATTTTTAAGACTGCTAATTTGATTTCCTTCTCTCCTTTTTCTAATCAGATTTACCAAAGGTTTATTGATTTTATTGGTTTTTTCATAAAACCAACTCTTAGTTTTATTCATTAGTTCAATAGTATTTTTTACTTTCTATATTATTAATTTCTCCTTTTAATTTTAGAATTTCAAGTTTAGTAATTGATTGGGGGTTTTTAATTTGGTCTTTTTCTAACTTTTTAAGTTGCAGGCCCAATTCATTGATCTTCTCTTTTTCTATTTTATTCAAGTAAGCCTCTAAGGACATAAAATTTCCCCTTATTACTGCTTTGGCTGCATCCCATAAATTTTGATATGATGTCTCACCATTGTCATTATCTTGAGTGAAATTATTAATTGTGTCTATAATTTGCTGTTTCACCCAATCATTCTTTAAGATGAGATTATTTAGTTTCCAATTACTTTTTGGTCTATTTACACCTAACTTTTTGTTGAATGTAGTTTTTATTGCATTGTGATCTGAAAAGAAAGCATTTACTATTTCTGCCTAACTGCATTTAATTTTGAGGTCTTTATGTCCTAATATATGGTCAATTTTTGTGTAGGTTCCATGAACTGCTGAGAAGAAAGGATACTCCTTTCTGTCACCATTCAGTTTTCTCCAAAGATCTATCATACCTAATTTTCTAATATTCTATTTACCTCTTTAATTTCTTTCTTATTTGTTTTGTGATTTGATTTATCTAAATCTGAGAGTGCAAGGTTGAGATCTCCCACTAGTATAGTTTTGCTGTCTATTTCTTCTTGCAACTCTCTTAACTTCTCCTTTAGGAAGTCAGATGCTATACCACTTGGTGCATATATGTTTAATACTGATATTGCTTCATTGTCTATAGTACCCTTAAGCAAGATATAGTTTCCTTCCTTATCTCTTTTAATTAGATCAATCTTTGTTTTTGCTTGATCTGAGATAAGGATGGCTACCCCTGCTTTTTTGACTTCACCTGAAGCATAATAGATTCTACTCCAGCCTTTTACCTTTACTCTCTATGTATCTCCCTGTTTTAAATGTGTTTCCTGTAAACAACACATTGTAGGGTTCTGACTTTTGATCCAGTCTGCTATCTGCCTCCTCTTTATGGGAGAGTTCATCCCATTCACATTTATGGTTAAAATAACCAATTCTGTATTTCCTGCCATCCTAATATCCCTAGATTATACTTTTCTTTTTCTTGCCCTCCTTCCCTTCTTCCCTAGGATTAAACTTATTGGTCCCACTAACGTCATGCAGCTCTCCCTCTTTAGTATCCCTCCCTTCTCCCTTTGAATCCCTTCCCCTTTCTTGTACCCTTCCCTTATTACTATTTTTCCTTCTCCCTTTTCCTCTCCCACTTCTTAATGAAGTGAGAGAAGAATCTCTGTAAAACAAAATGTAAATTGTTTCCTCTTTGAGCCAACTCTGATGAGAGTAGGATTCACACAATGTTCTTCCCCCTCTCTAAATTCCCTCATATATGATAGGTTTCCTTTGCCTCACTGTCATATGCAGTTTTCCTTTTTTTATCTCCCCTCTTCCCTTTTTCTGACACTATCTCCTTTTCATTTCTACTTCCTTTTGTTATGTTATATCGGTAAAATCAAATTATACATATGGTTTTTATGTATATTCACAACAGAAATACAGTTCTCAAGAGTTCCTTTTACCTTTTTCTACTTCTCTTGATTCCTCTTGTTGAAGATCAATTTTTTTGTTTACGTCTGGTTTTTTCCTTAACAGATGGAATTCCTCTAATGTCCATCTTCTTCCGTGGAAAAAAATACTCAGCTTAGCTAGGTAGTTTATTCTTGGCTGCATTCAAAGTTCTTTTGCCTTTCAGAATATCGGATTCCAGGCCCTTCAATCCTTTAATGTTTAGGCAGCCAGATCATGTGTGACCCTTATTGTGGCATCTCGGTATTTGAACTGTTTTTTCCTGGCTGCTTGTAAAAATTTTTTCTTTAGTCTGAAAATTCTGAAGTTTGGCCACAATATTCCTCAGAGTCTTTATTTTAGGGTCTTTTTCAGAAGGTGTTTGATGAATTCTTTCAACGCCTATTTTCCCTTCCAGTTCTATTACTTCTGGGCAGTTCTCTTTGATGATTTCCTGTAAAATAGTATGTAGGCTCTGTTTCATCATAATTTTCTGGTAGTCCGATGATCCTCAGGTTATCTCTCCTAGATGTATTTTCCACGTCTGTTGTTTTTCCAAGTAAATATTTGACATTTTTTCCCAATCTTTCATTTTTTTTGGTTTTGCTTGACTGATTCTTGATGTCTCAATGAATCAGTCATTTCTATTTGTTCAGTTCTGATTTTTAGTGAGTTATTTTCTTCATTAGCTTTTTTTACTTCTTTTTGTATATGTCCAATTGAGTTGTTTTGCTCTATGGAATTTTTTTTCCATTTCACTAATTTTTTATTTTTATTTTTTTAGTAAGTTATTTTCTTTTTCCAATTTGCAAACTCTGTTTCCCTGCACTTCTTGGGAGTTTTTTTACCTTTTCCAATTCACATTTCAGGAAGTTGTTTTCTTTTTCTACTTTATCAAATTTTTCTTTTAGTGAGTTATGTGCCTTTCCCCATTTCTCTTCTAGCTCTCTTTTAAGGTTTTTAATAGTCTCTTCTAGGAGAGCCTTTTGTATTGGAGACCAACAATTGTCTGGAGACTGTCTGCTATTAGTCTCTTCAGGGTTGAAAAGCTGTTCTCTTTCTGTGTAGAAACTATCAATCGTTCTTTTGATTTTTTTACTCATTTTGTTAAAGCCTGTAAGGTCTGCCTTCAGAGCCAGGAGGTTACCAGCTTCCTCTGCAGAGCAGTGAAAGCTATATGGACGGGTAGTTGTCCTGACAACTGGCTACAAAAAGCAGTGAGGTACCGGAGTGCTCTGGGAAAGAGTTCCCCCCCAGGGAGTAAATCAGGCCTGCTGGGTGGAGCTGGGAAAGTGCCCTGCAAAGAACTCCTGGCTGTGTGAGATAACGACTGCCCTGGGGCTAGACACTGAGCAGTGAGAGTTTCACTTCCCAAGTCAAATCCTGCCCTGGGGCTGTGGGTGTTAGCAGTTGAGCAGTGAATGGATTTGCAGGGACCAGAATTATCTGCAGGAGAAGAACAGTCAGCTGGGGAGGTTCTATTGCCCCAGTCCGAGCCCCCTACTCTGCTGATCAGAGGCTGCCCAGGCTGAGCCCCTCACTCTGCAGATCAGAGGCTGCCCAGGCTGTGCCCCACCCTGCAGTGCAAATTAGTACCTGCCCCCGCAAAAGCCCCAAACTGCTGGATGTGGCCACAGGGCTTAGGTAAAATCTGCCTGAGTCACTTCCGGGTTTGAGGGGTTACAGTCAGATCACATTAGGTTTTGGCATTTTTTAGAGGACCCTCTGTTTTAGGCTTTAACTTCTCTGCCAGTTTACTGCTTTGTAATCAAGCAGAGCAGTTAGCCAAAGCAGAGTCGTCTCTATATCTTCTCTAGCCACAGAGCTCACCCCCGCCCCTGGTCTGCTCAGGATGCTAGCCTCTCACTGCCTGTGCTAGTCTGTTCCTGGCCCCTCAGGACAAACCTTTCCTGGCCATCTTCTGGATCAGCTGGTAAGTTGTAGTGCTTCTAATCTTCATGAATTTAAGTAGTGAAGAGTTATTTTTGAGGCTGCATTAAATAGTTGGTTATGAGGGGAATGAGAGGAGCTTAGAGAATCCTGTGTGCCTGCTCTGCCATCTTGGCTCCGCCCCCGAGAATCTCAAAGTTTCTAAGCAGATCAATTTCAGAACAGAATATAGGCAGTTCACAAATTTCAAATTATTTGAAATATGTGTCTTTACTTATGAATAACTACCCCAACTGGGGATTTACCCCCAGTAAATTCTTTACTTTTCCTTTCTCACCAAGGCTCATCCTTCCCAATGTTGTTATTGCAGTTTTTCTTCTTTCTTCTTCTTTTCTCCTTTCTCTCAATAGCTGCACCTACTGACCAAATCTTGTTACTACCCTTGAATCAATTCATCAATAAGCATCTTCATTAAAGAACTATTGTATAAAGGGTAGTGCAGATATAAAAGCAAGAATCAAAGTAGCTGATCCTTTCAAAGAGCTTACAATCTAGCATGTGGAAATTAAACTTAAGATTTAGGTATTTACAAAATAGATACAATATAAACTCAAAGGTAACTGGAGGAATAAATGTTATGGGCCAGAACTCTTGAAACAAAGGATTCTTACAAGATAATAAGTCAGTGGAATTGATAGACACAATAGTTATCTAATTTAGCATGGTTCAGTATGATTGATTTAATCCTACAAGGAGATGCTACAAGCCAGAACTTGAAACAAGGTACTAGTGGAATTGAGGAGACAATGGTTAAATCTAGTTTAACATTGATTTAATTCTACAACAAATAATGGTTTCCTGGTGATATAATGGTAGTTTGTACAAAGTATGAGGCATATAAGCAAGAACTTCTGAGAGCCAGAAAGGACAAGTACACTAGAAGCTGAGACAAATTCATTCCATCTTTCACCTTTATGGTGACTGCAGGCTGAAACACAAACCTTTGGATTTGGAGAGAGTCAGAGAGCAGAGAAGGAGGCAGGAGCTCAATCCCATGGAATTAAGGAGAGAATTAGGCCTCTAAGAAAACTAGCTGAGACCCAAGTGAAAGAGAGAGGACTTTAAAGGAGACAATAAAAAATTTGGATTTTAAACCCTGGATGCAATTGTGGTGATTACTGAACTGAAAGGAAGGTTGCTCCCAAGACCTCCAAAGACCCCCAGGAAACCTCAACAGAGAAAATTACATTTTAGAGAATATTACAAATGGAAATGCTGAGGGAAGGGCATCCAGAAAGGTTTCATGTTAAAGATGGTCCTTGAGTAGAGTCTTTAGCAAACAAATGAGCACACACAAACACACACACACACACACACACACACACACACACCTAATAATTCTGAGGGATAGAAGTGAGGAGAAACAGACAAAGGAAAAATCAATGCAAAGGCACATGGATGGGAGAGAGAGTGTCAAGAATGAGATCACAAAAATGAGGTACATTGCAGATGGACTGTGAAGGTGGCACATTTCAACTATAGATTACTCTTTTTTAGGAAGCTTTCTTTACACAAAATCTAAGTTTAAAAAATTAATTAATAAGCATTTTAAAACATTGTGTTTTGGGCATCATGTTAAGCATAGGGCATCTTCTGAGTGAAAATTACTCTGCCATGAGTGAGAGGAAGGCTCCTGAGCAATCATAACAAGATTGAGGAATTGGGAAATGCTTGACAAATAAATAAAAATATAGTACAATAAAGAGAGTGCTAATTTGTGGTTTTCTAAGTCAATATATTGGGACAGTTAGGTAGGAAGTGAATAGAGCTCCAGGCATGGAGTCAGAAAATCCTGAATTCAAATTTGACTTTAGTTTGTCTGTTTCTTCATCTATCAAATGAGCTGGAAAAGTAAATGGCCAATAACTCAAGTATTTTTGCCAAGAAAATCTTAAATGGGGTCACAAAGAGTCAGACATGACTGATAAAAATTATAAAATAAAATAAAAAGAATAACAAAGTCAATATATGCCTAACAAGGACCCATTTCTATTTGAATACAAGACCCAGACTTCCTCCCTATAACTGAGGAAACTTATTGGGAAATCTAGTTTAGCACCCCTATTTCCACTCCCCTTTAACCACTCCTATCCTACCTCCCCCAAGTGAGAGTCCCATTTCTACCATTAGAACTATCATTTCTTTAGCCCAGAAAAACCATCTAAAACCCTTGGGCCTACAACTTTTGGTTGCTAAAACTCCACCTCTTTCCAAGCCTGAATTAAGATTTAGAATGAATTTTCAGAGTTTAGAATTTTCTGGATTTTTATGTAATGTGACAGTCCAGTTCACTGATTCTCCACCTCTGGATTATTTTTGCACCTTTCTGAGTACTATATTTAAAGGAGGACATTAACAAATTGAAATGCACATAAAAAAAAGGGGAGGCTGATAAATGTTTGTTAAATTGTTGATGGAGAAAGGAAGCAATACCATGCTATCCAGGAATAGACAAAATAAATAGGGATATTTAGCTGAAGAAGACATAAGGAGTATATTACCTTCAGATATTTAGGGCATTGTTATATCAACAAAGAATTAGGTTCTTTGCTTTGCTAAAAACAAAAACATAAAAAAACAAAGTGAATGACAGCACCACAGTATCAGAATTAGAAAGGACCCAACCAAGACACATCTTATACCTTAAAAAAGGAAACATGACAAATATTTATTAAGTGGCTACAATGTTCCAGATTCTGTACTAAACAATTTTAAAATACTATCTAAATCCATTCTAGCAATATGCATGTGAGTTAGGTGCTATTATTATCCCCACACACAGATGAGGGAACTAAGACAAAAGGCTAAGGATTTCTTTAATTTAAAACAAAGGTTAAGGATTTCTTTAATAGCACACTTGATACAAGGTTATTCAGTCTTTATTAGAATCTCTTGAGCAAAGAAAAATGTGCCACATATAAAAATACATTCCACTTAAAGAAAGCTCTGATTTTTTAGGAAGTTATTTCTTATATCAACTTTTTTTTTTCCTTTCTGCAAACTCACTATAACTGAATCATAAAATAGGTAGAGGGGAGTAAGGTACAAGAAGACTGGATACATAGTATTCAATCATTTCATGAAGGACTTTAAAAAGCCAAACAAACAATTTTATTTTTGATCCTGGGAACAATAGGGAGCCAATAGAGTTTATTGACACGACCAGACCTGTTCTTCAGGAAGATTAATTTGACAGTCACATGGAAGATAGACTTGAGGGAGGAAGACCAACCTTATTGTAATAGTTCAGGCATGAAGAAATCAGAGGCTGCATCATGATGGTAGCAATATATAAGAACATAAAAGAAAGTGCACATACACATACAACACACAAGAGAAGAGTAGATAATCTAGAAGATCTCTTCCAAATGTAAATCTATAATCAAGCCATTCTCCAATTGATAAATAGTTAAAGGATATGAACAGACAATTTTCAGATGATAAAATTGAAACTATTACCACTCATATGAAAGAGTGTTCCAAATCATTATTGATCAGAGAAATGCAAATTAAGACAACTCTGAGATACCACTACACACCTGTCAGATTGGCTAAGATGACAGGAAAAAAATAATGATAAATGTTGGAGGGGATAAGGGAAAACTGGGACACTGATGCATTGTTGGTGGAGTTGTGAACGAATCCAACCATTCTGGAGAGCAATCTGGAATTATGCCCAAAAAGTTATCAAATTGTGCATACCCTTTGATCCAGCAGTGTTTCTATTGGGCTTATATCCCAAAGAAATACTAAAGAAGGGAAAGGGACCTGTATGTGCCAAAATGTTTGTAGCAGCCCTGTTTATAGTGGCTAGAAACTGGAAAATGAATGGATGCCCATTAACTGGAGAATGACTGGGTAAATTGTGGTATATGAATGTTATGGAATATTATTGTTTTGTAAGAAATAACCAGCAGGATGAATACAGAGAGGACTGGCGAGACTTACATGAACTGATGCTAAGAGAAATGAGCAGAACCAGGAGATCATTATACACTTCGACAATGATATTGTATGAGGATGTATTCTGATGGAAGTGGATTCTTTAGACAAAGAGATCTGAGTTTCAATTGATAAATGATGGACAGAAGCAGCTACCCCCAAAGAAAGAACATTGGGAAACGAATGTGAACTATCTGCATTTTTGTTTTGTTTTTTTTCCCCAGGTTATTTTTACCTTCTGAATCCAATTCTCCCTGTGAAACAAGAGAACTGTTCAGTTCTGCAAACATATATTGTATCTAGGATATACTGTAACATATCTAACATATATAGGACTGCTTGCCGTCTAAAGGAGGGGGTGGAGGGAGGGAGGGGAAAATCAGAACAGAAATGAGTGCAAGGGACAATGTTGTAAAAAAATTACCCTGGCATGGATTCTGTCAATATAAAGTTATTATTAAATAAAATAAGATAAAATATTAAAAAAAAACAAATGTAAATCTATAATCTATTTGCTTATGCTGAAAAAGAAATTTCTTCAACTTTTGCATATCTCTAATTGTCAAGATTTTCAGACATGAAACCTCACCCTGATTCTTCAATTTTTGTCCATTGATCCTAGTTCTGTCCTATATTTCATTAACCTTTTTTTAAGGCTAGAACTTAATTAACATTTTTGTTGTATCAATCAGAAAACATAACTTTTTTTTTGAAATTAACTCAATTCTTGGAATGCAATCTATTTGTAAAAAATAGGAACATCTACTCATATTTACTCCTTTTGAAGCTGTTAGCTGCTTTTCAAGTCCAAAGGTGACATTAAATACTAAATACTGGGATGGATAACTGGAGCTCATACTCCTGTTTCTTCTGTGTTATACTTATGTGCCCTTTAACAAGCATTTTAACTCTTAGGAGTTCAGTTTCCTCTTCATTAAACATAGGAAAATGTCTTTATTGGTAGTAGAATGAATGATTTCTGGTCCATTCCAGCCTGAAATCTCTTGAATCTATCTTTACTTTTCACCTGGTTTGAAGTTAATGACAATTGCTGCTTGTGAATTTTTACACAGAACCTTTCATCATTAAAGACAATGATTTTTGAATTTACTGATGATTTTTGAATTTTCCTTTTGGCTCACATATTCAGATCACATATTGTTTGTATTTACATTTTGTTTTTAGCTTTATTTAGCTCTCCTCTGGTTTTCTTTCATTTATTCCAATGTGAATGCTCTCAGCAGGAGAGTGACTATATTTGTAAACCCTCTGCCCTGGCCCTCCTAAAAAGACACTAAACATATCTTACTTATTTTGTAGCCTAGAAAATTATATAAATTAATTAAATTCAACCATATTTTTCCCTCTTTGAAAATGTCCTTTTTAGGATTTTCTGCCTGCTTTTTTGGCTGCATTCTTTCTTGCCTGGAAGGGAACAGAGAGGTGTAAATGATATTCACACCTCTTAATTGGAGTAATTAGCAGTTCTTCAGGTTATTCTGCAGCACAAGGTCTATTGCTTCACTGGCAGGGTTGCAAGAAACTAGATTAAACACTTAATGACCTGTCCATAGTAGGGTAAAAAACCAGCTTCAATTAGCTACATCTAGCTTCCCAAATGATTGCATCATGCTTCCATCCACAAAGAAACATTCTTGAGAGATATTGTCTATCTGCAGCGCTGGTTTTATAACCACTGCCTGAAACACGGTAGATGAATTTATAGATAGACAAATATACACATATATGCACACACACATATATGGGCTCACACATACATGCATATATGTATATAATATGTGTGTGTTATATAGATCTATATACATATAAGTGCATTTATTGCTACCAATGTACACATATATATGTATATGTGTTATATGAGATCTGTAGCATATAAATATATTATAAAAAGATATTCTTAGTGGTATCCTTGTGTCATCTTCTCTAGAAATCCTTCTAGACTCATCCTACTTATGTCAGTTGATTTCCATTCATTTGTTCCTAATTCTCTTTATTTCTCTCAATGATCATATAAGGAAAGAGATATAAATGGGATCAACTAGTCAAATAATGTCTGTACGATACAAATAGAAGAGAAAGAAACTAATGAACAAGGCAAGATAGATATAGATATACTCAAATTTTATACATGCACACACTAAACTGAACTTTTTAAATCATTTATCATATTTCTCTTTGGTCTCTTTTGTTACTCTTTTTTGGAGGTCTAAGGATGGATCAACCAACACAAATAATTGAGCATTACCAGTGGACAAGACACAGAATCACAGATTTCCTGAGTTAGAAGGTATGCCCAGAAGGTCATCTGCTTCTTTTTCTCAATATAGTTAAAAACTAAACTAAACTTTTTGATGCTCTTAGCTTTCTTCCCCATCTTCAATTCATTCTAAAATTTATCATTCTTGACATTTGTCTCACAAGCCCATAATATATTACTTTATTTTTTGTTATCCATTCTTCCATCCATCTTCTTTATACAGTCTTTCCTAATTTTTTTTGCTTATTTAAAGCAGTTTCTAGAGCTAAGGCATTCTTTCTTGTCATATGGAATTATTTGTCTTTGAGGATTAAAAATTTCATTCTCAAGAGATTCACATCCCTTTAAAATGTGTTTTTTTTTTCCCTAGGATGTATATCAGTTTTCCTAGCTTTTCTCTTCTCTGTCAATTTCTTCCCCCTTCCCCTAACTATTAAGTGGACAATAATTTTACTCATTTTAAGAAGTGAAAAATTATCTAGGATATCAGCCTTGCATCCTTTGCCTTTCTTCTAAGTTTCCTAATCTACTAAATTAAAACTTGATTCAAAATCTATTCCTTAAGTGAAGCCAGGCTCTTGATCTTTGCTCCATCATTTTCTTATTCAAAGCAGCTGATCTGTCCCTTACCAAGATGAAATTCATTAATAGATCATTTTAAGAGACCTTCCAAATGGTGAGGACCTGAAAATTCATATATATATATATATATATATATATATATATATATATATATATATATATATAAATTATTTTCTAAGTAGCTAAAAAAAAAGTTGGTAAGTAAACTAAGAAACTATTAGGGGTGGAAAGAATTGGGAGAGACTATTTAGAAATTAGCATATTGGTCAAACAAGCTGCTGTAAATTGCCAATAATTCTGGATTAGTTTTAATAGATGCTTGAACTAAATTAATCAATGGAGGATCACAGAGTTGTGTTCTACTGCTGAAATATGTTGGGTCCAATGATGTAGCTCAAAAAAAAAATAGCAACCATGTGGACATATGAAAGTAACTTAATGTGGTGGCAGCTGGAGAAAAAAGTCTGCAGGAAATTTTTTAAAAATATCTTTCAACACAGTGAATGTAGGTAGGAATTTTTTCATGGACATCACTATAAATGACTTGGGTTTCTGTATTGGATTAAAAAAACACAGTCTGTACAGGAGTATTTTTATAGACAATGTCAAGCACACTCTTTTTTGGTTATGGCTCACATAAGAGTTCAAGATAAATCACAAGAAACTGCTCTGAGGAAAACAGATTTTCAAATAAATTCCATGATATTTGCTTTGGCCAGAATTTTTACCTTTTGACTGTGTCTACAAAACACAACATAGATTTGGAAATTATCCAGTGAGTTAATTGAATCAACATAGGCACACAATTCAGCTAAATTAGGTCCTGGAGGGAATTTTCTCTCTCCCTTAAATTTTCTGATTTGCCTTTCTACCTTGATCTAATTCTCTTGATCATTGACAAATTTCCCTTGTGCTTTGTTTGGTATAGACAAACAACCATTTTATGAAGTCTTCCTCTGCAGGGCAGCAAAATGATATGAGACTTCTCTTGCTGTGAGAGAATTGAAACCCAGGGCATAAACCTGTGTATAACATCAAAGAAGTGGATGGCAAACCAGGCAACTGAGAAAGAGAGACTACAGAACTGATTTCTTACTTGATTATCTTTATTCGCATCTTAGGTTTTCCATCCTCTTACCTCCACTCCCATTGTTCCTTAATGAAAACTCTTTTCACTTAAATGAAGAAAGAGAAACCTTGAGTTAGCCCTCAGCAGTTCCTTAAGTGCCAATTGCTACTTTGGTTCACAATCAATTTCTGCTTTTATATTATAGCAGAAAATAAAGGATAAATTGTTATGGATCATTTATTGAAGTTACATAATGGGCCCTCCATAACAGGATGTCTTCATAACAATGAAAATGTTAGATGATTTTTTCCTTCCTATGAATTTTTTAAAAAGGTAATTTATTCATGAGCAGAAACAAGTAAAACCACCTTCTCACCAGTAAGGTCATATTGATAACATGAATCACTTTTTGCCTGATGCAGCTGGATGATACCCAGTGGGACTAAGTTTTCATTCAGATACAAGTGCCAATCAAGGAAGAAAAAGCACCTGGTGAAATCTGAGTGTGCCCAGCAGGAGTTCTGGGCTCTATTTATGAACCAAACAGTGTCTATCTCTGTGTCCTTAAACAAATCATTTGCATCCTCTTTACTGTGCTATTTTCCCCCTCTCAATAAGAATTTCCATCCAGAGTTATCTTATAAAAATATTATTAGCTTTAATCTATTCCTTTCTCCTCTTTGTGTCTGGGATTTCCCTGACAATCCCTTTCTTGAAAAATATTCTCCCTCCCTCCTTTCTTCTCAGTCTCAGGTCAAAGAGAAGAATCACTTTTTAGCTTTGGAGGCCCCTACAGAAACCTACAAAGAAAAGACTTCTCCCAAGGTATACAGATTTATTGATAATTTCACTCTTGAGGATGAGATTATTCTTGTTAGCTTCAACTGCCTTCTGAGGTATGTGATCAAGTTTTACATAGATACATGACACCTGCACCGAAACTCCACCAGAGAATGTGAAGCAGTCATAATGCCACAAACAGAATTAGTTATGTGTCTACAAAACATATTCAATTCAAAAACATGAATTTTATGGTTGTGAACTGAATTAGGAATTATTCTTTCTTTACATGCCTTAACCTGTCAGTTCACTAAATTATATTAGATTTCCATTTCAGTATAAAAACACTTCATAATTATATGTTTTCAAATATATTACTTAATTTCCCTTCACATCAAATGAGTTTCTATGATATATATGTGTTATGGACCAGGACTTAAAATAAGGTACTAAGTGGAATTGAGGAGACAGTAGTTAAATCTAGTTTAGCATTGATTTAATCGTACAACAAATAATGGTTTCCTGGTGATATAATGATTGGTGTATACTCAATGTAGAACATATAAGGAGGCCCTCTCAGGGCCAGAAAGGACAAGCACACTAGAAGCTCCCAGATGCTCAGCCAGGATTCAGTTGAGGAGATTCAGAAGTTAGAGAAGGTAGGCCTCTCAGAACCAAGGAAAGAGATAGGCCTCCAGAAAACTAGCCAAGCCCCAAGTGAAGGAGACAAGATTTCGAAGGAGACAATAAAGGATTTGGACTTTAATCCCTGGCTGCCCTTGTGCTTAATGAATTGAAACATGAGCTGCTCCCAGAAGCCCTCCAAGAAACCTGCTCCCAGAGAACATTATATTTTAGAGAAGAATGTTACATTTTGGCATCCGAACATGGGACAGACACGATCCTGATTTCAGTGTAAAAGCCTCCTATCCTGATTTCAGTGGAAAAGTCTCCTTGACCCAGAAATTAGGGTGAGTACAAAGACAAGAAAACTTTGTTAAAGGGCTAAAATAGTATTTCATCTAAAATGGTACAGATGTTTAGAAAACAGTCTTCATAGCCAATTTAAGGAAAATGTGCAGAGAGCATTGTCAGACTTATGAAAAGCCAAGGTTTGATTATAATTTGGGAGCAGATCACTGAACTTTTAGAACATGTATGGTACACATCTCCTTGGTTCTCTGTGGAAAAATAATTGGATCTAGATGTTGGAATCTTTACAAACTTTTGTCATTAGAGTTGAAAGAGACAATAATTACCTAATTTAGCATGGTTCAGTATGATTGATCTGATCTTACAAGGAGATGTTATGGGCTAGAAGAAACAAGGTACTAAGTTGAACTGATAAAAACAATGCATGTGTTCACACCTTTAGAGAGCTCATATAAGCAAGAAGCAATTAGGGCCAGAAAGTACTCTGGGAGGAAACCCATAATCCCATTGTCTCAGAGAAGGAGCCTAAATAGAGCTTCAGTGAGCCAGTCAAGGGAGTTCAGCTGAATTAGATTGAGAGGGAAGCATCAAGTGAGTTCAGCCAGAAGCCCTCTCTCAGAGGCAAGAAAGATTCATTGCAACTTTTGCCTTGGTGCTGGATGGAGACTGAAGAAAGCAGAGGCAAAGGACAACTGCAAGAGCTCTTGGAACCAAGCAGAAAGATAGGCCTCTAAGAAAAACTAACCAGGCTATTTTGGAGGAAGCAATAAAAGATTTGAACTTTTAGCACCTGGCTGCATTTGGGTGATTATTACTTCTAACTGAAACTAGGCTGCCTCCAGAAAATCTCCCCAAGAAATCTGCTCTCCCAGAGAGAACCATTATTATTTTAAAGAAGAGAAACACTACATCTAGAGGAGTGGAAATTAGTAGGAGAGCAACTATGTGAATTCTACAATGATAATGGAACTGATTCAATTTCAAGACACACTTAATACATATAATTTAATACAACTGGCTTTAGGAAAGTATATAAATTATAAGAGGAAAGAGTAGGATGGGGAGGATCCAAATAAATTAGGTGAAAAGGATGAAGAATCTGATAAGAATGGAATTAAGTACAATTTTAAGTGTGGTGCTTCACAGCACGAGAAATTAGGTCATTCCCCATCCCCTGACTTACTTCCCTCAATTAACCCTTCATGGGTGGAAGGAGAAGGAGGAGGAAGGGGAGAGGCAGTGACACAATCAGCACCACCTATGAAGCAGCCTATGAAAAATTATAAAAAGCATTAGGTAAGGCAAAAAATGAATGTATCTGGTTCTATAAATGCATACCCTGTGATTGAAGAGCTTGACTCTTTTGATATGGAAAAAATTAAGGATTTGAAAAAAAGTTGCTCTCTTTATGGGGCTACATCATTTTATGTTAAGATGTTACTAGATAATTTGGCTTATGAAATCTTAACATATGAAATGTAAATAACAGAGAAACATGAGAAAAGCATCAATATTCAAACCCCAAGTTATGTTTGGTGAAATTTTGCTATTTGAGGCAAACTCTTATGAGACTATAATCTGATATTGTTTTGACTATGAATTCATGTATGGTTGTTTGACATTTTATTAAACCAATAGTCCACCAGACAAAAAGAAATGGCATTGCTGCATTCTAAAAACTGTCCTTGGAAAAAGTTAAGGAGATGACCTTAATTTGTTCTAAGGTAAGAGCCTCTTGACTCAGTTTTCCCATTATATTATTTCCTTTCTTAACAGAATATTTCCTTGCCTGTATAATCCTGAGCCTGGCTTTCGAGACCCTATGAATAATGTGAAGCTTTACTACATAATTGGCCATCAGATATGAATCATGCTTGGAATAAAAAAAGAGCTAAAGCAATTTTTCTTCTTTTAAAGTGTATATATATATATATATATATATATATATATATATATATATATATATATATATATATATCAAGTCAATTTGTGTCCTTAAAAGGACAAATCCTGATACTGTTATAAATATATTCTTCCTTTCCCGTTAAGCAAATTTCTATAATCATGGCAAGTGAGCAGTAGAAGTTTTTTAAGTACAATACTAAATCTATTAGTTAATAGATTAATAGTTGAACATCTCTAAATTATTTTAATAGAATGAAAGCATAAAAAATTTAAAAATTTAATCTGTATTTGTGATCAAATTATAATATAGGGAATATATCTTCTTTAAGAAAAGTGGGGGTCAGACAAAGTAAAAATCCAAAGATGTAGTTGTAATGTGAAACTTTTCTAAGCAAATTGAATAGCAAATTTTGAGAAAGGAACAGAATTAATTTCCTCCAAGATAAGTTTTATATGTGTGTACGTATGTATGTACATATGCATGTATGTGTGGATATGTTTGAGATTGACTTTAAACTGCACCTAGGTTGGAAATTTGAACTATTATGATTTATTAATAAGTTTTCTAAATTGGATTCAGGATTTTACATATAAAATTGCTTTGATAATTTTAAATAAAGTTAAATTACCCCCCTTTTAAAATATCTAATAATTTTAAAATGCAAAAAGGTTCATTTTACAAGTTAGACCCTCATGATTTAAAAAAAAAATTCTTGTATAAGGTACAAGTTTTAGTTAAAAATATAAACAACAATTAGTAGGTAAAAACTAGAATTCCCTAAAGTCCTAGGTGAATGATAGATTTGAAGTTATTCTGATAATTCTATTGTTAATAGGATTATTCCCATAAGATTTGAACTGTTTTTCACCACATGAATGAGTTATTAGAAAACCAAATGTAATAGAATATATTTAATTGCATTGTCTTGTTACTGATAATTACCTACTAATCTCTACAAGTGATTTGGAACCAGAGAAACAGAGCACCTGCTTCAGAACTATTATGAGAATTAGTTCTATTCCAGAATATTTAAGAAGATATTTCCAGGGACCAGATGACTACATGGAACATCAGGGATTCAAGACAAACTATGATGATCAAATGGACATTGGAAGTACATTACTAAGATAAAGAAAAACTTTCTGGTATTTTGCGTCTGAGGTTTTTTTGGTTATTTGGGGATATGTATATCTCTCCCCCCAGAATTAGACTATTATGGACTCTCTAAGCAGTTCAATCTTTAGCCTTTCTTATTTTACCTATAGAACCTATTTAATCAATATTGTTCTTAATCTCTGTATTAACTGGTATATATTTTTTCAGTGATGTTTTCTTATTGATTGTGTGTATGAGCCCATTAAAAAGCCTTTTATTTGGCTTGCTGATCAAGTGATTTACTCCATGAATCAAAGACTAATAGAGAAAATTGTCAGAATTGTGAGAATCAAACTGGACTCCATCTTATATTTGAGACCTAAGTTTCATTTTTCTGTAAATCCCATATGCTTGTTAAGTATGGGAATTGATTGGCATTCTTTTTCCCATATAGTAAAGTCAAGCTGCAAGCTCCTCGCTTCTAACTTTCAAAATTTATTCATGCCCCTCACAACCCAGGCTCCTAATATTTC
The DNA here is from genome assembly GCF_016432865.1 of Antechinus flavipes. Classification (NCBI taxonomy): domain Eukaryota; kingdom Metazoa; phylum Chordata; class Mammalia; order Dasyuromorphia; family Dasyuridae; genus Antechinus; species Antechinus flavipes. The sequence continues at coordinate 177,654,439 of NC_067398.1, forward strand.
CCTTAATTAGAAATCAAATGACCTAATCTTATATCTTAGTTTATATTCTATTTTTGCATTAAAAATTGTCTCTCCTCATACTTGGGATTCAGTGCCCAGCTGAGGAGGCTTGCTGCTGATTAGTTATGCTATTGACATGCATTGTTTAATAAGTTTATATTTTCATAAGGCCAAAGTTTTGTTTCTTCAGTTGTTTGGTATTTCACCCATCACACTATGAACTTTGCTAGCTGGTCTTAGGATGGTGAGACAATTTTACTTTCAATTCTTAGGTCCTTCATCTATATAATAAAGTTTTCCATAATGTTGAAAGTCATTTATAATTAAATTTTTATTGCTTCCCCCTCTTTCATTCTTCAGATTATTTAATTTCAAAAAATTTTATCATCATGGATGTCTTCCTCTAGATTCACTGTAGTTTGCCCATGTTCCTGTTAAAGCATGGTGCCTTGTGCAAAGCAAAATGCCCTACACGTGGTCTGATGATTGGAGAATAAAAAGGGATTTATCTCTCTTGATTATACATTGATTCATATAGACCAAAATTAAATTTATTCTTCTGAGCAATTATACAATTCTATTGGTTTATATTGAGTTTGTGGTGAACTAAAATGTCCTGGTTGTTTTCACATAAAACTATTTTCAAGTAATACCCTTTTTATCCTATGTGAAAATAACTTATTTAAATGCAACAGAGGACCAAATTTAACATTGCTAAATATCACCTTTTTATTTCAGATTTTAAAGATATTTTGATCCTTAATTCTGCCAACAGTCATATGCACTATCATTTCTGTTTATCTGTCAGATACAAATTGTATAAGTCCACTTGAAATGTCTGCCTACAAATCACTCATTTAAAAATAATGTAATAGGAGAGAGTGAGAGTTGAACATTTTGGGATAGCATGGTGGTAGAGATCTTCTAAGTATCTTGATATACATGTGAAATAAATGTCCTTTGATTTTCATATTTCTAAACATACCATCTTTCAAAGGTTTATCTAAATACACAACAACTTATATATAGGATATATGCACTACTATTTTCCTGTTACCTTCCCTTATAAGACATTACTTTCCACTTTTAATACTTTCCTTCAAACTTTGCCATCTAATTTTAAGAGTTTCCTTTCTATAAGTTGTTCTTGGATCTGCTTAAAGGTCTAGACCTTATCGTGTTATGGAACAGAGACCTGAAAAAGATCGTAAAGGTCACTAGTTACATCCCATATTCCATAAAAATCATTGCAGAAAAAAAATCATTCTCTCTGAGAAGCAATTCATTTGTCATTCCCCTAACTCAGTGTGTGTTCTTCATATTTGTCTCTTGTGTCATTCTTTTTCTTTTCTTTTTTTTTTGAGTCTACATTCCTTGGAATAGTGACTGTCATTAATTTGGAGCAGCTGAAATTGTTATTATATGGTGCCATGTATATTTAGAATGCTTTGCTAAGTAATGATGATTCAGATTTGGTAATCAGCACTCACAAAGATCTCATAGCTGTGTGGTTCAACCCTTACTATGCAAAAGCTATTCCCTATAGATGCAACTGATTGGGTTTCTCTTAGAGGAAACTTTTCACCTTTTTGGTTCATTATGGTGATGATGATGATCATGATGATGATGATCAATTTCAACCAATATCTCTGATTTTTTATGCTTTCCCAAGAAAAGAGATAGACTCAGGGATAGTAATTGAATTTAAAGGTCATCTAGTTCAAGCATATTATTATACAAATGAAGAAGCTGAGGTCTAGAGAGGTGGAAAGAGGTCACAAAAGTAATAAATGGAAGAGCCAGTATTTAAACTGAGGTTTTCTGATTCCAAATCAATTACTTTTTCCCTGCACCCTGTTGTCTCTCCAATTGTACTTGGTGTCCTCAGCTTGAACAATGGAGGGTTTTCAATTCTCTTTATTTTTCTCTTTGAAGAAATCAGAGAGTGCAATTAATATACTGCAATTTCATTCAGAATTCATTAATTCTTATCTGGAAGAAGATAGTGTTTTGTTGTTTTTATTTTTTTATCATGAGTCCTTTGGTATTATCATGGATCATTGCATTAGAGTAGCTAAACTTTTCACATTTTATCATTTCTTTTCTTTTTTTCTTCTTTTTCTAGTAAATTTTTATTTTTAATGCACATTTTATGTGCATATGAGAGAAATAAATCACAACACAGGAGAGATTAAAAAAAAAAAACAAAAAACAAAAAAAGAAGTGAACGTAACATGTATTTATTTACATTCAGTCTCCATAGTTCTTTTTCTGGATGCAAATGGCATTTTCTGTCCCAAGTCTATTGGGATTGTTTTGGATCACTGAACTACTAAGAAGAATCAAGTCTTTCATGGTTGATCATTGTACATTCTTGCTGTTGTTGTGTACAATGTATTCTTAGTTCTGCTTGTTTTGCTTAGTATCAGTTGATGTAAATCTTTCAAGGTCTTTCTAAAATCAGCTTGTTCATCATCTTTATAGAAAAATAATATCTTAATTATCTTAATATACCACACAGTTGATCATTGATACAATATTGCCATTGCTGCATACAATATTCTCCTGTTTCTACTCACTTTATTTTGTAGCAATTAATATAGGTCTTCCCAGGTTTTTATGAAACCGCCATCCTCTATTTTTCTTAAAACAATAGTATTCTATTACAATCATATACTCTAATTTATAATGTGCTTTAAATGCCCTACAACACTGAGAGTGGTTTGGTGGGGGTGGGGAAGCAGGGAGAAAGCTGATGAGAAGAGATGAGGACATTCTTAAACACCTTAATTATACTTTTATTTGAAAAATTTTAAAGTCTCTAAGCTATCTTTTAAAAAAATCACTATTACATATTTTGTAAAATTGGTGTTTTATAATAGCATGCTACTTGGATATAAATCCTTCTAGCTACTGGCAGGAAGATAGCCATTTTGGCTTTACAAAAAGATAAATGAAAAAAAGGAAAGTGGTAAGGTACAGATTGACTTAATAATTTACCCAGGGTTTAACTGAAAGTTGTTATGAGAAGTAGAGTCTGAAATCTAACCTCCAACTTTCTATAATATTTCTCTAAACAATATAGTGCTATTCTGATTGAGTAAATGAAAATCTGTAGAACAAAGCCTTAAGCTTAAAGATTTCCTAAGCTTACATCTTTTATTATGCTTCAAAATTGATTCTATATTTTTGGATAAACATCCTCAGAAATTCTTAGCAATTCTTTATTTATTATGAGAACAACACCAGCTGATTTAAATTTTTGTGATATCTACAGAACTGAAGTTGATAGACATATCTAACCCTATTTACAAGATCTAGCAATTAAGCAACATTGTATCACTTGTCCAAAAATTTTTTCTCACTAATGTCATAAATATGTTAAAGTAACCAATTATATTCTGGGGAGCACATAAAAATAAACATAATAAACAGCAACAACAAAAAGCAGCAACAAAAAAGATGACAGTTCCACAGCTCTAGCTGTTACATAACCAAATATTTAATACTTTTAAATTGGGGGCTCTCTCCATTACAAAAAAAAAAATTGCTGCCAACTACAATTTCTAATTTTCAACTTTGAAAAAAACTATTCAACTAATTTTGAGTTTATTTTCATTTTGTTGCTGGAGATCATTTTTAAGTGAAAAAATCAGAGCTCTGAATTTGGATTCAGAAGATTCTGGTCACATCATTTTAAAATGTATATATCTCATTGATGGCTTGCTTTTATTTCATCTTCATTTCTGAATATTTTACTCTTTATTTCCTATACCCTGTCCCCCAAAATATTATCTTGAATTTTGGCTTTTTTTTTCTTTATCATCCCTAGAAACTTGAGGAAACAAATAATCTCCTGGTGTTTCGGCCCTTTATTCTGCAAAATGGAGATAACTCTTCACTTCTGATCTCACTTAATCATATTATTGTGAGAAATAAAAACAATACTATTATGTAGATAGCACAAGTTTTACCATTATGGCCATTTCAGACATCAGAGAACTTAGAGTGGTTAAGTGGTTTTCCCATCATTAAATAGACAACTAAGTATCTTAGGTAAGATTCAAACACAAGTCTGAGTTTGCTAAATTTCAAACCTACTGTTTTTCCCATACTGCCATGTTGTTGCTTTGTAACTAAAAATGTAAGCTAATAATAATATTTCTGCAGAGAAAATAACTGCACCATTGGGACTATTCATTTCCAGTTGGGTTAAGAGAGCAAAAAGTCATAATGAATGCAAGGTCACACATGTCCATATGCCAAGGAATACACAAAAAGAAAATTGTATATTCATAAGGATGGCATCTGATATCTAGCCTTGTTTTTCTAAGGTACACCAGATAGAAAGTAGCCAAGCAAATAAACAGGAATTCAGTGGGAAAACCTCTTCTGAACTCTAAGGCCAGACAACTCAAGGGTGGTCCTAGGGAATAAAGGATCCAGGCAGGGCTAGACTAGAATACTAGAATAGTATTAGGAGTAGACAAACAATTGGAAATTTGGCCTTCTTCAGATTCCATTCCCCCCTGTCCCCTCCCCCTACTGAGCATTCTGTTATGTTTGTAAAAATGTTACTACAGTATGGGCGAAGGGGGAGAGGGACATTATGATTTATATTTGCAGTTTTCTAAAGAAAACTGTGTGGGTAGTGTCCATTGTGCCAAACAGATTTAAATGTGTGAAAGCATCAACGAATTTTTTGATATTTAATACACATTATATAAATAAAAACAAGAAAGGCCCAATTTATTCTTTCTAGTGGTTAAAATGCCAGCAGGAGTTTGGCTGAGAAGGAAGACCTTGAAAGATGTGAAAGGTAGCAAATTTATACATGGGCATAAAGCAGTAATTCATTATCAAATTTTAAGAAGAACATTTTTAGGAAATGATTCAAAAGAAATAAAATAAAAATTGTAAACTTCCCCAATTGAGGGATTTTTTTTCCTTCAAAGGAAAAAAAAGATGCATATCATTCATAACCTTTTGAGAAACTTAGAACAATAATGATTTTTTAAATGATATAAATTTTATAACATTTTATAATACTAAGATGATATTTTTAAAATGTTAGACTTTTAGAAATGAGATCTTCATAGTCATTCATAGTAGAATTCAGAAAGATTCTCAAAGGACTTAGATTTGGTAACTTAGTTTTCTTAATAGAACATGATTAAAAAAAGTGAATTTCTGTGTATAGGGAAGAGATGACAATTAAATGGAAAGTGTTTTGGGTTTTTCTTCCTTTTATTTTTATAGTAATGCATCCAATAAGCCAAAATCTTTGCCTCCGGTCCTTGAGCATATTGAAGCCAGATTTAGGCATTTATTAATAACTTAACAGAATATTATAAGTTCCACCCCCATCACTACCAGAAAGTTCCTTAAAATTAGCATTCAAAAATTTAGATACTCTGCTTAAGGCACAGCCCAAGTCATGTCATTCTCTTGGCCAAAATTTTTCAATAATTATGCATTGTCTGTGTAGAATAATCCTTTATTCAAGGTCCTCCATGGCCTACCTCCTTATTGTTTTACTGCTTTATATCACACTTCTTTTCTTCATATATCCTATAGGTCAATCACACTTGACTAACCTTTCCCTGAATATACCTTTGTGTCATTGTGTTACTATATCTAGATTTATGCCAGACTGTCCTCCTGCCATCTCCCACTCAGACAGCTATATAAATTATTCCTGTTTTTCAAGCATTACTTCAAATATTACCTATTCAATGATATCTTCTGTGATCACAAAAGCCAAAAATTATCTATTTTTCTCTAAATCCTGTAATATTTTGTTATCTATTTATCTATTTGATAGTACTCTCTCTTTATCTCTTTCTCTTTCTATGTGTGTATGACTGTCTGTCTCTCTGTCTTTGACTCTCCTCTATGTCTCTCCATTATTTATAATTATATTTATACATGCTTTATATCCTCTATGAGAGCATAAATTCCTTGAGGATAAAAATGAGTCCCTTCATAGAACATGGCACTTTATCTTTTACATAGTAGGTAGATAAAAAATTTTTGCTGAGAATCTTCTGTAGACAGTGCACTTGATAATGAACTGATGTCTCACATATAAAAAATATTTTTTATAAAAAGCAAAAGATCTTAAAGAAAATTGGTCAAATGGAGAAAAAACAAAACTTGAAATATATATAGCAAGGTTGAGTTAATTAGTATTCTCTTTTATTTCTGAGTGAGGACATCAAAATTTAGCTTGTGTAAGAAATATGTACAGTATTTTAAAGTTGGCTCTTGAAGGTGGGAAGTCTGTTTTGTATTTTAAAGAAAGCAAAAACTCTCTTTAAATAAAAAACTAGTGTTAAGACTATTCTTGGAACTTACTTGGTTTTAACCCCAACAGCAATTCACTTTATGCATTCGACTCACATTCAATACCAAAGCATAGAAAGTGTCTCAGAAGATCCATAGAAAGCAAACTAAAGTTAGGTTTCTTTCTTTTCTGTTACAAATGTGCTGGAATTTGTAGTTGAGTCATAGATTTCTCTAGTTGAAAGATTTCAAATCACCTTGTCTTACCTTCTTATTCAACAGATAAGAAAATTGAAGTTAGAGAATTTAGATGACTCGCCAAAATGATTTAGTTCATTGCCTAAATAAAAATAGAACATAGCTCTTTTCAACTTTTTGGCAAATAAACATTTTAATAAACTAACATGCCTTTTTTGCTTTCATTGAAATTGAAGATTATGAATATGAAAATGGAAAAATAGAGTGGAATGAACTTTTGGGTAAGTGGCAATTTACTACTCAGAAATCCTCTGGTGAAGATTAGATAATTACTCATTGGGGAAGCTATAGACCATCTTTGATCAGAAGGTCTCTGAAATCTATTGCACCTCTGAGATTATGTGACAGTCTCTTAAAAGTTTTGAAGAGAACTGGAAAGAAGAATGCAAGTAATTTATGAAGGATTGGTTTGTAGGAACAATTAAAGGTTTGCATGATTTTAGAAAATAAGAGAAAGGTTATTGGCAGCAGGAAGAAGAGATGAGGGAGAGAGAAATGGGAAGAGGATCTTTTGTCTTCAAAGATAAAGATTTGACTCACCCAACCCCTCACTGCTTTCTGCTACTTTAGCAGTGGAGCATCTAGTTAAAGTTGTTGGAGATTGTTTAACTATGTAGTATAAAAGAAGGAGAAAATTGGGAAACTGGTGGACTTGGAAAGAAACTTGATATTGGGAGAAAATAAATAAACTGATGGGCTACATCTTGAGAAGGATTCTTATGTAAGAAATTGAGCGGGGAACCTGAGGAAATTTTTGTCCAGGAGTAAAGGAGTGGGGGAAGAGTGGTCACATGGAATCCTCTCCTCTCCTAATCCCTCTAAGTGTGTTCCAGCCAAAATTTTTTTTAATCAAGTTACCTCCAGTGCAGCAAACTGGTTTAAAGGGACAGGCTTATTTTTAGGTTGATTGACTGAATATGTTTTTTGCTATATAATGGTTTTCTTGTTTGGGGAATATGGTCATAAATGTGATCCATACTTTGGTAGGATTATTTCTAAAAGTTTAAAGAATCTTTTAGATTCTTTTATGTGGTATTTGGACATTCTGTATAAGTTTTAAATTGACTGTATTGGGTCATCCTGAGGTTTTGTAAAGGGCCTCTGAAAATAATAGTTTTTCTTTGTCCTTTTGAAAATGTTTCTGTTATGGACAATGTGCAATTTGGGATATTTTTCTAGGTATTGAGTATTTTAAAAGCAAAATGATTTGTATGTATAATGTTCACTTATGAAACATCTACTTGGATAATTGTTTAAGTTGTGAACTTATTGGGACAAATTTCTTACTGTTATCATTATAAGGTTATGGTAAATATCTGTTTAGGATTTACCAGAAATTTGATTACTGGAACCTGTTATTGGAGGTAAAATTTCTTGGGCTTATAGTTAATTAGTTAATGCTTTATGCGAGTTTTAGAGCTCCACTCTCTCACAGTTAATGGGGAATAAAGCTGGGTTAAAGCTATTTTATCCTGTGTGTGCTGAAGGTTGAGTTTTGACTGCTTATGTTAAGTTCTTGCAATTTTTCCTTCCATAACTGATCTCTATGGTCAAAGCAATGGTCAATGGAATTATTAATGCAATGCAATTATTTCATAACTTGCTGTTTTCAGTCTGATTATATGTAATCATTGTATCCTAAATGCTTAGGCAAATAAGTATTTAGCCTGCTCATCTGCCTGTTATTGGATATTTGTGTTTTGGGTTTTTTTAAGGTTTCTAAATGATGAGGACAATTAACAGTGAGACCTAAATGCTGTTAAGATTTGAGACTACAGCTGGTGCCTGTCCTAGAAAGCAGTAATCTTTTCAAATAGAAAGCTGCTGGCTCTTCAGATTTTGCAGCAGTCTTGTAGACCAGTCTTTTTATCTCAGACTGTTCTAACCTTTATTTGTTAGATTTGTGTCAAATCACGGATATTGACTTACTTCTGGGACTTTGACCAGCTTTGATTGTTAGTATTGGGTGCCAGCACACCCACTCTCTGCATAGACTGAGAACCACCAACTATCTTCGCCAGGAGAAGCTTTGTCCCCTCACACCTGATGAACTGATATGGGGGCCTGTGGGAATAGTTGATGACTGACTGTTAAATCTTGACTGGGTCATCTGTTACTATGTGTTTGAGATTTGAGATGGAAATTGTTAAACTATGTACCTGTTTCTGTTATGTTTGAGTGATTTTTAGGAAATGCTACTGTACTAGTCTGTTATGTATAGGGATTTTGATTCATTCTTGGGATTTATATGTGGAATGGTCATTTGATAATTCCTTTCCATGAGAAAATAAAAAGATGGGAGGAAGAAACAGAACATTGGGGAAATTGGGGAAATTTTTCTCAAAATACCTGAAAGAATCAGAACCTCTTATTCTGTCAGAATTGCCCTGGCGGACTCAGTTCTTGGGATTATTTTTTTTAGAAACAATCAGAAATCACCTGTCTTGGGACTGGCAAACTTTCTGATCTGTTTTTCCAGTCCTGTAACCCCAGTTCATTAATTAGTATTTCAGCAATCTCAATGGATCTTGTAGTTTGATATCAGGCATCTGAAAGTTTGGCATTTGCCTGCCTTGGTGGTCTAACTGTGCATAATCTGCTCTGCAGTCTGATCCTTTCTGCAGCCCTGCAGTCCTCTGGGTGGGGACAGGTGAAGCTACTCCAAGCCTCACCTTTCTCCCATAAAGAGGGTTGCCCCTCTGAATGGGCTTTGAGCTTTTGAGCCCTACTACTCTGTAAGCAGAGACTGAGTTAAGTGCACAAATGACTGCAGACCACCTAATTCACAGTGAACTGTCCACCTCAAACTAAATTCTCTGGCTGAGATGGTGCCCCAACTGCAGAGGACCTGACATGCTTGCAAAAGGGAGCCTTTCTATTACTGTTAACTCTGGGGTTATCAGAGAGAGACTTGTCCTTGCATTTTTTTTTCTTTTATTCAGAAGAGAGCGTGTGTGGGATGTTATGCCACAGTCCTTTTTAATTGTCTGACTCAGTTTCCCTAATTGGTTCTGCCTCAGTTTTCTTAAATTGTTCTGTTTCAGTTTCCTTAACTGTTCTCCTCAGTCCCCTTAGTTGCAAAATCCCACTCTGGTTCATTAAGAATAGGGCCACTTGCTCTAAAGTTATAAACTGTTAATGTGAGACTCAAGATAAGGGGGAGTTCAGACTTCCTGGCTCCTATCAGAATGTCCAGAGTCTCCTACCATGCTGTCAGAACCAGATTGCTATTCCCACTCTCAATGTTCTGCCCCTGCCCCTGCCTTGGTCTAACTCACATTCATCACTGGATACTTTGAGAATAGAGTCCTGTCCAGGCAAGCAAATTCTCCAATTAATAGAATTTTGGGAGCTTTCTGATCTCTATCTTTTTTGAGTTTCTCTGGCCTTACATTTGCCTTCTTACTTCTCAGGTTGATGCAGACTCTAGAGAGTCTCATCATCTATTTAGAAAAATTAGTGGACTCCCTAGCAGAGGTTGTCAAGTCAGTCTGGGATCATTAGGGAATCACTCGCTTCCTTGCATAAATAGTTGGATGACCAGGAGGCCAGTTGTAGGGCTTCAATGTCCTGGTATCAGTCACTCTAATTGCAGGTCTAGTCCTCTTGTTCCTTCTCCTCCTCCTCATAACTCCCCGCATAATTAAGTGCCTCACCTCTTATGACTTATTCCCCATTGGCCTCAGATGAGTCAAAACTATTAACATAAAAAGGGGGGAGTAAAATGGACAAAAGACTGGCCCCCTCATCCCTGGGTTAAGGGGCCTCAGGCTTATAGGAAAATGTTGCTTAAACTAAATTAAGTGAAGTGTTTTGTTCAGACAGAATGCTTGCCTAACGATGTCAGACATCCTGTAAGCTCCCCAGTATCCCCCTTCTCAAGCAAGAAGTCAAGTCACTGTTGTAACCACAAGGCAGAACAAGAAGTGCTTATGAGCCTGTCTCTATTTGGGTTTGACACAGTATTCTACTGAGAGTCTGTCCCAGCCATCTCAGCTGGTAAATAAACAATAAATGATTTCTAAATTACAAACACTTTGGCTGTCCTGAATTTGATTGCCTGGGCTATTTCATAAAATAAATAGAGGTATTTCAAGCTATAAGTTTGTAGCTCTTACATTTTGAAATGCACAATTTAGATTATAGGTAACTGATCAATCAATAAAAAATTATTAAGTATTACTACAAGCCAAGCACTATGCTAAGCACTAGAAACACAAAAGGAAGCAAAGACAAGAGCTCAAAAATTGAATCAATAAAAATATTTTGACATTCAAAGAGTGCTTTGTTTTTTCTTAGACTAGTTCTATAATTTCTCCTTTAGGAGAGGGTCTCCTAGTAGGAAATTTCTTTAGGTCAGGAAGATCAAAACTTGTTTAGTAAAACATAGACTGAGATAGTCAGAGGGGGTGCTCTATAAAACATAGACTGAGATAGTCAGAGGGGGATAGTCTTGAGATTAAATGGCTTGCTTACAGTCACATAGTTAGTATGTGGCAAAAGGAGAATTGAAATGTAAATCTCCCTTCCTCAGAGATAGGATGGCTCTCAGTTCTAGGTTCCTTCTCACAGAGCACTTTTCAGTTTAAAGAATGTTTCAGGCCAGACCAAATTACTTTGGGTTTGTTTATTTGTTTGTTTGTTTGTTTTAATTTAATAACTTTTTATTGACAGAACCCATGCCAGGGTAATTTTTTACAACATTATCCCTTGCACTCACTTCTGTTCAATTTTTCCCCTCCCTTCCTCTACCCCCTCCCCCAGATGGCAAGCAGTCCTATACATGTTAAATAGGTTACAGTATATCCTAGATATAATATATGTGTGCAGAACCGAACAGTTCTCTTGTTGCACAGGGAGAATTGGATTCAGAAGGTATAAGTAACCCAGAAAGAAAAACAAAAATTCAAGCAGTTTATATTCATTTCCCAGTGTTCTTTCTTTGGGTGTAGCTGCTTCTGTCCATCATTGAGCAATTGAAACTGAATTAGCTCTCTTTATCGAAGAGATCCACTTCCATCAAAATACATCCTCATACAGTATCATTGTTGAGGTATATAATGATCTCCTAGTTCTGCTCATTTCACTTAGCATTAGTTCACATAAGTCTCGCAAGACCTCTCTGTATTCATCCTGCTGGTCATTTCTTACAGAACAATAATATTCCATAATGTTCATATACCAAAAATTACTCAGCCATTCTCCAATTGATAGGCATCCATCCATTCATTTTCCACTTTCTAGTCACTACAAACAGGGCTGCCACAAACATTTTCGCACATACAGGTCCCTTTCCTGTGATGACCCCGTATTTAAACTCAGCCCGAGTCAGGAATTCAGGTTAAGGGAAAAATCTTCAATCTTTATTCTCAGTAGAGATGAGGGGGAAATTGCAATAGCAATATGGGCAAGAAGGATTGCGATAGCAATATGGACACCTGCAACAGGAAGCCAGCTAGCAGAGGGGGATTGGAGGTGAAGGGCCATCACAATACCAATGCGAGCAGCTGTGACAAGACGCCAGCCAGCAATCTCTCCTTCTGCTTCCCTTTCTCCTCCCCTGCGTCCACCCACCAAAATTGTCATTTCCTATACAACACATCAGGGCTTGCACAAAGAGTGGGCGGGGGCCATTCTTTCTCCAAGTATATATATTAATAGAATATGGTCCAATTACTATTTACCCTCATGTGCTTGGGACCTCAGTGCATCAACTCAAGCCTCAGCCCATTACACTTTCCCTTCTTTAGTATCTTTTTGGGGTATAAGCCCAGTAGAAACACTGCTGGATCAAAGGTATGCACACTTTGATAATTTTTTGAGCATAGTTCCAAATTGCTCTCCAGAATGGCTGGATGTGTTCACAATTCCACCAACAATGTATCAGTTTCCCTGTTTTCCCACATCCCCTACAACATTCCACATTATCTTTCCCTGTCATTTTAGCCAATCTGACAGGTGTGTAGTGGTATCTCAGAGTTGTCTTAATTTGCATTTCTCTGATTAATAATGATTTGGAGCACATTTTCATATGGCTATAAATAGTTTCAATTTCTTCATCTAAGAATTGTCTGTTCATATCCTTTGACCATTTATCAATTGGGGAATGGCTTGATTTCTTATAAATTAAAGTCAATTCTCCATAAATTTTGGAAATGAGGACTTTATCAGAAACTTTGACTGTAAAAATGTTTTCCCAGTTTATTGTTTCCCTTCTAATCTTGTCTGCATTAGTTTTGTTTGTACAAAAATCTTTTCAATTTGATATAATCAAAATTTTCTATGTTGTGGTCAATAGTGATCTCTAGTTCTTCTTTGGTCATAAATTCCTTCATCTTCCATAAGTCTGAGAGGTAAACTATCCTATGCTCTTCCAATTTATTTATAATCTCATTCTTTATGCCTGGGTCATGAACCCATTTTGACCTTATCTTGATGTACGGTGTTAAGTGTGGGTTAATGCCTAGTTTCTGCCATGCTAATTTCCAATTTTCCCAGCAATTTTTGTCAAATAATGCATTCTTATCCCCAAAACTTGGGTCTTTGTGTTTGTCACTAGATTATTAAAGTTATTGGCTGTTTTGTCCTTTGAACCTAACCTATTCTATTGATCAACTAGTCTATTTCTTAGCCAATACCAGATGGTTTTAGTAACTGCTGCTTTATAATATAATTTTAGATCTGGTACAGGTAGGCCACCTTCATTTGATTTTTTTTTCATTAATTCCCTTGAAATTCTTGACCTTTTGTTTTTCCACATGAACTGTGTTATTTTTTCTAGGTCATCAAAATAGTTTTTTGGGAGTCTGATTGGTATAATGCTAAATAAATAGATTAGTTTAGATAGTATTGTCATTTTTATTATATTTGCTCCCCTATACAAAAGCATTTAATATTTTTCCAGTTGGTTAGATCAAACTTCATTTGTGTGGAAAGTGTTTTGTAGTTTTGCTCATAAAGTTTCTGATTTTCCCTTGGCAGATAGATTCCTAAATATTTTATACAATCAGTAGTTACTTTAAATGGAATTTTTCTTTGTAACTCTAACTGTAGGGTTTTATTAGTGATATATAAGAATGCTGATGACTTATGTGGGTTTATTTTGTATCCTGCAACTTTGCTAAAGGTGTAGATTGTTTCTAATAACTTTTTAGTAGAATCTCTGGGGTTCTCTAAGTATACCATCATATCATCAGCAAAGAGTGATAATTTGGTTTCCTCATTGCCTATTCTTATTCTTTAATCTCCTTCTCAACTCTTATTGCCAAAGCTAGCATTTCTAATACAATATTGAATAGTAACAGTGATAGTGAGCAACCTTGTTTCACTCCTGATCTTATTGGGGATGGTTGCAGTTTGTCCCCATTACATATGATGCTTACTGCTGGTTTTAAATAGATGCTACTGATTATTTTAAAGAAAAGTCCATTTATTCCTATACTCTCAAGTGTTTTCAATAGGAATGGATGTTGGATTTTATCAAATGCTTTTTCTGCATCTATTGAGATAATCATATGGTTTTTGTTAATTTGGTTATTAATATGGTCAATTATACTGATAGTTTTCCTAATAATGAACCAGCCATGCATTCCTGGTATAAATTCTATTTGGTCATGGTGTATTATCCTGGGGATGATTTTCTGTAGTCTCTTTGCTAATATCTTATTTAAGATTTTAGCATCAATATTCATTAGCGAGATTGGTCTATAATTTTCTTTCTCTGTTTTCAGCCTATATGGTTTAGGTATCAGTACCATGTCTGTGTCATAAAAGGAATTTGATAGGACTCCTTCATTCCCTATTTTTTCAAATAAATTATATAGCATTGGGGCTAATTGTTCTTTAAATGTTTGGTAGAATTCACGTGTAAATCCATTTGGTCCCAGGGATTTTTTTTTTAGGGTGATGATTAATAGCTTGTTCTATTTCTTTTTCTGAAATGGGACTATTTAAGCAACTTATTTCCTCCTCTGATAATCTGGGAAGCCTATATTTTTGGAGGTAGTCATCCATTTCGCTTAGGTTATCAAATTTATTGGCATAAAGTTGAGCAAAGTAACTCCTTATTATTTCTGTAATTTCCTCTTCGTTGGTGGAAAGTTCTCCCTTTTCAATTTTAAGACTACTAATTTGATTTTCCTCTCTCCTTTTTCTAATCAGATTTACCAAAGCTTTATACATTTTATTGGTTTTTTCATAAAACCAACTCTGTTTTATTTATTAGTTCAATAGTTTTTTTTTAACTTTCTATATTATTAATTTCTCCTTTTAATTTTAGAATTTCAAGTTTAGTAATCGATTGGGAGTTTTTGATTTGGTCTTTTTCTAGCTTTTTAAATTGCAAGCCCAATTCATTGATCTTCTCTTTATTTTGTTCAAGTAAGTCTCTAAGGATATAAAATTTCCACTTATTACCGCTTTGGCTGCATCCCATAAATTTTGGTATGATGTCTCACCATTGTCATTATCTTGAATGAAATTATTAATTATGTCTATAATTTGCTGTTTCACCCAATCATTTTTAAGATGAGATTATTTAGTTTCCAATTACCTTTTGATCTATTTACACCTAACTTTTTGTTGAATGTACTTTTTATTGCATTGTGATCTGAAAAGAAAGCATTTACTATTTCTGCCTTCCTGCATTTAATTTTGAGGTCTTTATGTCCTAATATATGGTCAATTTTTGTGTAGGTTCCGTGAACTGCTAAGAAGAAAGTATACTCCTTTCTGTCACCATTCAGTTTTCTTCAGAGATTTATCATACCTAATTTTTCTAATATTCTATTTACCTCTTTAATTTCTTTCTTATTTGTTTTGTGATTTGATTTATCTAAATCTGAGAGTGAAGATTGAGATCTCTCACTATTATAGTTTTGCTGTCTATTTCTTCTTGCAACTCTCTTAACTTCTCCTTTAGGAAGTTAGATGCTATACCACTTGGTGCATATATGTTTAATACTGATATTGCTTCATTGTCTATAGTACGCTTTAGCAAGATATAGTTTCCTTCCTTCCTCTTTTAATTAGATCAATCTGTGCTTTTGCTTAATCTGAGATAAGGATGGCTATCCCTGCTGTTTTGACTTCATGTGAAGCATAACAGATTCTGCTCCAGCCTTTTCCCTTTATTCTGTATGTATCTCCCTATTTTAAATGTGTTTCCTGTAAACAACACATTGTAGGGTTCTGACTTTTGATCCAGTCTGCTATCCACCTCCTCTTTATGGGAGAGTTCATCCCATTCACATTTACAGTTAAAATGACTAATTCTGTATTTCCTGCCATCCTATTATCCTCAGGTTATACTTTTCTTTTTCTTGCCCTCTTTCCCTCCTTCCCTCATATTAAACTCATTGGTCCCACTTGCGTCATGCAGCTCTCCCTCGTTTGTATCCCTCCCTCCTCCCTTTGAATCCCTTCCCCTTTCTTGTACCTTTCCCATATTACTCTTTTTCCTTTTCCCTTTTCCTTTCCCACTTTATAATGAAGTGAGAGAAGATTCTTTGTAAAATAAATATGTCAATTATTTCCTCTTTGAGCTAATTCTGATGAGAGTAGGATTCACACAATGTTTCTCCCCCTCTCTAAGTTCCCTCAGATATGATAAATTTCCTTTGCCTCATGGTTACATGTAGTTTCCCTCTTTTTATCTCCCCTTTTCTCTTTTTCTGACAGTATCCCCTTTTCATTTCTACTTCCCTTTTTTATATTTTATCAGTAAAATCAAATTATACATATGATTTTTATGTATATCCACAACAGAAATACAGTTCTCAAGAGTTCCTTTTACCTTTTTCTACTTCTCTTGAGTCCTCTTGCTGGAGATCAATTTTTTTTTTTTGTTTAAGTCTGGTTTTTTCCTTAGAAACAAATGAAATTCCTCTATTTCATTAAATGTCCATCTTCTTCCATGGAAAAAAATACTCAACTTAGCTGGGTAGTTTGTTCTTGGCTGCATTCCAAGCTCTTTTGCCTTTTGGAGTATCTGATTCCAGGCCCTTCAATCCTTTAATGTTGAGGTAGCCAGATCTTGCGTGCCCCTTATTGTGGCTCCTTGGTATATGAACTATTTTTTCCTGGCTGCTTGTAAAATTTTTTCTTTATTCTGAAAATTCTGAAGTTTGGCCACAATATTCCTCGGAGTCTTTATTTTAGGGTCTTTTTCAGAAGGTGTTTGATGAATTCTTTCAAAGCCTATTTTACCTTCCGGTTCTATTACTTCTGGGCAGTTTTCTTTGATGATTTCCTGTAAAATAGTATCTAGGCTCTTTTTTTCATCATAATTTTCAGATAGTCCAATGATCCTCAGGTTATCTCTCCTAGATCTATTTTCCAGGTCTGTTGCTTTTCCAAGTAAATATTTGACATTTTTTTCCAATCTTTCATTTTTTTGGTTTTGCTTAACTGATTCTTGATGTTTCAGTGAATCAGTCATTTCTATTTGTTCAGTTCTGATTTTTAGTGAGTTATTTTCTTCATTAGTTTTTTTTTTTTTTTTTTTTTTTTTTTACTTCTTTTTGTATATGTCCAATTGAGTTTTTTTGCTCTATGGAAATTTTTTCCATTTCACTAATTTTTTTTTTAGTGAGTTATTTTCATTTTCCAATTCACAAATTCTGTTTCCCTGAACTTCTTGGGAGTTTTTTACCTTTTCCAATTAACATTTCAGGAAGTTTTTTTCTTTTTCCACTTTATCAAATTTTTCTTTTAGTGAGTTATATGTCTTTTCTGTACTCCCTTGCATAGCTTCTCTTTCCTTTCCCCATTTTTCTTCTAGTTCTCTTCTAAGGTTTTTCATAGTCCCTTCTAGGAGAGCCTTTTGTATTGGGGACCAACAATTGTCTGAAGACTGTCTGCTATTAGTTTCTTAAGAGTTGAAAAGCTGTTCTCTTTCTGTATAGAAACTATCAATCATTCTTTTGATTTTTTTTACTCATTTTGTTAAAGCCTGTAGGTCTGCCTTCACAGCCAAGAGGTTACCAGCTTCCTCTGCAGAGCAATGAAAGGTGTATGGACGGGTAGCTGTCCTGCCAGCCGGCTACAAAAAGTAGTGAAGTACTGGAGTGCTCTGGGAAGGAGTTCCCCAACCGAGAGTAACTCAGGCCTGCAGGGCTGAGCTGGGAAAGTGCCCTGCAAAGACACCCCCCCTCCCCCCCTCCCCCACCCCTGTGTGAGATAAAGACTGCCCTGGGGCTAGATGCTGAGCAATGAGAGTTTCACTACCCCAAGCTAAATCCTGCCCTGGGGCTATGGGTATTAGTAGTTGTGCAGTGAATGGATTTGCAGGGACCCAAACTCAGACCAAATTACTTTGAAAAGTCCCTTCCCAATCCAGGATTTTCTGATTCTCTGACAAACACCCAGCTTAGATTAGAACTGCTCATGTGGTTTTTACTATTTGGAATTCTCAGTCAAAATATAATTAATAATAATTTATTGAATACATATTGTGTACTTTCCCTCCCTGGAAACAAATAATAAGCAATTTTGTTATAAACATATTTAATCATAGTTTGTAAATATAATGTTATGTTGAATTTAATGGAGATGGAACACAGAGGTAAATTTACTGATTATGCATGTGTGTGTAGGACTTTGCCTTTACAAAAGGATGGTCTTCAAAAATACTGTTTTATTTTTCAATGAAGACAAGCAAGAAGGTGACAAATTCAGTGGTGATATATACAAGCCAATTACAGCAGGCAGCATCAATGCTTATACCCTAAAATGACAATGACATCATATGCACTATGGAATGTGGACCCCTGTCAATCAACCTAGTCAATCCAACTAAAAAAGAGTCAGAAAAAGAATGTGAATGTTATTCTACAAATAAAAGAAATTCTAAAGAAACCTAAGGAAGCAAACATATTAGTAATTGAAAAACATATTTTTTTAATGTAAATTCTTTCTGGAATTTCCCCCATAGTATTCTTACACATCAGTCTTATTTTTGAGGCCATTATTTATTCTCTTTCTCCTCTGTCATATAAGACAACCCAAAGAAAGAATGAAGCTGAGTGAGGAAGGGTTTAAAGGGGAAAAAATAAAATGAGTCGAGGCAAGCTAAAATATCTTCTTCCACCATATCCATGGTGCCAAGAAATAAGAAGAATTGTTGTAAGCCTAGCTAATGCAAACCTCATCCTGGAATTATGCCTGATTGTAGCTCAGGGTCAAAAAATTCCCTTTTTTCATGAGGTTAAGTTCTGAACATGAAACTACATGTGACATCAGTAGGACACAAGATAGAAGTCTAAGGGAGATTTAATGCATTATGGTAAATAGAGATTTAGAATCAGGATGACCTCAGTTCAAAGCCCACCTCAGGCACTTCTTAACTATGTGATTATGAGCAAGTCACTTAACTTCCTCTGTATTTTATTTTCCTGTAAAATAACAATGTTAAGAATACTACCACTTCCCACCAGCAGCACCACAATCGTGATAGAACTGCTCTGAGAAAGGATTGAGCTAATTTATGCAAAGCACTTTAAAACCTTTAAGGGATTACAGGGATGTCAGTTATTGTTATTTCTCCCTGTTTTCTCAGTAGACACAATATTGTTTGGTTCCAATCAATAGACTTGGGGTCAGGAGACATGGGTTTAATTTTTTATAATCCCTCAATTCCTTTTTAATGCTAATGTTAATTCATTCTGTCTTTTGTGATTTGTATTCCATTGAGATCAACAGAATGCCTGGGGAATTAGAAATCATAGAACTGGGGATTTTTATTCCAAATCCCAGAAGACTCTAGGGGTGTATATGGAATATTATTGTTTTCAGTCAGTCAAGCTAATAAACTCAATTTATCAAGATCTTCTTATGTGCCAGGCATTGTGCTAAGGTCTGAGGATACAAAGCAAGGCAAAAACAGAGTTTATATTCTAAAGTTAGAGAGAGAATTTAAAAACAGCTATGTACACACATGATGTTACAGGATAAAGAGATATAATCTCATAGGAAGGCACTAGTAGTAGGTTTCAACTATGTGAAAAAGAACCAGAAAAGGATTTCTACAGAATTTGGGGGTTTTTGATGAGATCTGAAGGAAGCCAGGCAAGTCAACAACCTTAGATATTTGAAGGCTGATTCAAAACAGGGATTTGTCTTGTTTCATTCATTCATTGATTCATTCACTCATTTATTTATTGTCTGTCTGAAAACAGAGCTACTATAATTGAAAGAGTGACAGATAAGGGAGATAGACTTCAACTCAATAAAGTAGAAAAAAATATATACTTACCAATTTGTTCAAAAGTGGAATGGACTGCTTCTCAAGTTTGTCAATTCCATGTACGAGATGCTGTAAACAGGATTCATCCTTTTGGGTGAATTTCTTCTATGGGCCTTCTAGTTCTTGGATTTGGGGAATCTAATATCATTCATAAACAGGGAGGCACATGGAATAACCATCAGAGGTGGGATTGGAGGGCAGGGACACTGGAGAAAGAAAATAACTGCCACTAAAAACATAAGCTTTTCAAGCACTCTAAAGCTGATAAGTGTATAAAATTGGATCTAGATGGAACTCCTTAGTTAGAGTTTTGGAAAGGATCAATATCAGACCCATAATATAGGGTAAGGAGAGAGGGCAACAGAGATAGATAGTATCTTTCTGGGGCATAGGAAAAGAAATAAGCATGTATATAGCATCTGTTATGTACCAGGCACTGTGTTAAGCTATTTCCAAAGACACTATCTTATTTGATTCCTCCAATAGTCCAGAAAGGTAAGTGTTATTTTTAACAATTCTGGAAATTAAGGAAGAGGTTAAGAGACTTGTTTAGGGTTACAGAGCCAGTATATGTCCAAGACCACATTTGCAGTCAGTTCTTCTTAACTCTGGGTCCACATCTATCCACAGAGTCACCAGTGCAATGCTAAGTGCCTGGTTTTCCTGGCTGGCATTTCTTGTGTGACTCCTGTATTTTCTGTTTCCTTGTTCTATGTGTATATCTGAGGAAGTCTCAAAGATCTTAGATTCATAGAATAGCAAAAAAAAAAAAATTAGGTTATGATGACTTTGTCACAGATCATGGACAACTGCATCTTCTTGACACTTGACCTATCCTTGGGCATACTGTGACAGAAGTAGTAAAGCCTTCAGGAAGGGACAATGGAATCATGATACTATGATTGAATTTTTGACCATTTTCTCCACATTAAACTGATTGCATGAAAACAAATAAACCCAGAAATGGAGAGAAAAATGCCAATATTAAAGGTTTTAGCTACATATAGAAGAGCTACATAGAACTTTGTCTTTTTTTTTTTTATCTTACTCTCCATTTACTCTTTTTTTTCTTCTTCCTTGACTGAATCTGAGGATAATTAAAATAATTTCTAAAGTGAAAAGATCATTACTTTACTGGAAATGAAATCAAGCACAGTCTAGCACGGGTATAGGAAAAAATTTTCATCCTCCAACAACTTTCCATGTAAACCAGCCTAGTTAATGTATGTCTATGTGATTTTCAACAGCAAACAAAGCATCTTTGGCTTGTCCCATAGTTGCCTGACTCATGCTACCAAGATATGCTATCACATAAACTTCCTCACAGCCAAATTTCAACTTTTAAAATTGATGAAATTATATCCAAGAATATCACCTTATAATATATGTATTATGCCAACCAAAGAGATAAAAATAAACATAATATGCCATATCATAAATTATTAGTTTTAAAAATACATAAATAGGAGCTAAGATTGCAGAGAAGACACATGTGACATTCTAAGCTCTTCTCATACACTCACTACTAATTACAATATTCAGCTTCAAAAATAGTGCTTGACTGGTAAAATCCATGAATATTGGAAGTACAAAAATTTACCAGCAGAAGATAATCTGGAAGATTGCCAGACAAAGGTTTGTCCTGATCAGTGGGAACAGGCCAGCACAGGAAAGAAGATAGAACCAGAGGCTAGCATACTAAGCAGACCAGGGCAGGGGTGGTCTCCATGGCTGGAAAACTTACTTTTGGGGTATGCGGGAGGACTCTACCACAGGTTGGCTACTCTGATTTGACTGCAAAGCAGTAGATCGGCAGAGAAGTTAAAGCCAAAGATAGAGTGTACTCCAAAAAATGCCAGAATCTAACAGAATCTGGCTACACCCACCCAAAACTGAAAGTGACTTAGCACTGACCACAGAACAGCTGTGCAGCCCCATTTTGCAGCAGGGGCTTTTGCTTGGGACAGTCACACTTCTGCAAGGCAGGGGGAGCTCAGCCGGAGGCAGTTTCTAATCTACACAATGGGAGGGAAAGGGGGCTCTGCTCAGGATAGCCACAAATCTGCATAGCAAGAGGGCTTTCCCTGGGGTAACAGAACTTCTGCAGTGTGACTGCACTCTCCAGAGCAGAGACACTTCTGGTGTGGGGGTTCTGACTGGGGCAGTGACACTTTCACTGCTCAGCCTCTAGTGCCAGGGCAATCACTAATCTGCACAGTAGAACTCTTCCCAGGGCACTTCTGCAATGTTCCCACTCTTAGCAGCCCTTTTGCTGATCAGCTACTGTCCATATATCAATCTCTGCTTTGCAGAGGAAGCTGGTAACCCCTTTGCCCTGAAGGCAGACGCTAAGGGCTTTTAAAAAAATGAGTAAGAAGATCAAGCAAATGCTAACCATCAACAGCTTCTAAACAAAAAGAGAGCAGGTTTTCAACCCTGAGTAGACTAATATCAGACAGTATCCAGACAAAACCCCAAAGGAGGATGTAACCTGGTCTCCATCAAACCAAGCTTTTCTAGAAGAAATTATAAAAAATTTTAAAAGCGAACTAGAAGAAAAATGGGGAAAGGAAAGAGAAGTTATGTAAGAGAATACAGAAAAGGCTTATAACTCACTTAAAGAAAAATTGATAAATTGGAAAAAGAAAACAACTTCCTGAAATGTGAATTGAAAAAGATAAAGAACTCCCAGGGGGTGCAGGAAAACAGAATTTGTGGATTGGAAAAGATAAAGAACTCCCAGGAAAGTAGAATTTGTGAACTGGAAAAGATAAAGAACTCCCAAGAAAGTAGGATTTGTGAATTGGAAAAAGAAAATAACTCAGTAAAAAAAAAAAAAATTAGTGAAATGGAAAAAAAATTCCATAGAGCAAAACAACTCACTTAAAAACTCAATTGGACATATACAAAAAGAAGTTTAAAAAAGCTATTGAAGAAAATAACTCATTAAAAATCAGAACTGAACAAATAGAAATGAATGTTTGTTGAGACATCAAAAATCAGTCAAGCAAAACCAAAAAATACAAAAATCTTTTAACTATCTACTTGGAAAAACAACATACCTGGAAAATAAATCTAGGAGACATAATTTGAGGATTGTTGGACTTCCTGAAAATGATGATAAAAAAAGAATCTAGATATTATTTTACAGGAAATCATCAAAGAGAACTGCCCAGATGTAATAGAATCAGAAGGTACAATGGCATTGAAAGAATTCATTGAACACCTGAAAAAGACCCCAAAATAAAAATTCCAAGGAATATTGTGGCTAAATTTCAGAACTAGCAGACTAAGGAAAAAATATTACAAGCAGGCAGAAAAAGAAAACAAACAATTCAAATACTGATGAACCACAATAAGGATCACTCAAGATCTAGCTGCTTCCACATTAAAAGATCAAAGGGCCTGGAATCTGATATTCCAAAAGGCAAAAGAACTTGGAATGCAGCCAAGAATAAACTGCCCAGCTAAGCTGAGCATTTTCTTCCAGAGAAGAAGATGGACATTCAATGAAACAAGTGAATTCCATTTGTTTCTAATGAAAAAACCAGAACTAAACAAAAACAAACAAAAAAAAAATTGACTCCAAATATAGGACTCAAGAGAAGCATAAAAAGGTAAAAAGAACTCTTGAGAACTGTGTTTCTGTTATGGATATACATAAAGAATGCATGCATGATGTGATTTTACTGGTATAACAAAAAAGGGAAGTAGAAATGGAAAGGGGATATTAGCAGAAAAAGGGGAAAGAGAAGATAAAAAGAGGGAAACTGTATCCCATGAAGAGGCAAAGTAAATCTATCATATCTGAGGGAATTTAGGCAAGGGGAGAAATATTGTGTGAATCTGACTCTCATCAGATTTGGCTGAAAGAGAAAATAATTGACAAATTTGGTTTACAGAGAAACTTCTCTCACCTCATTAAAAAGTGGAAGAGGAAAAGGGAAAGGGAAAATAGTACTAAGGGAAAGGTATAAGAAAGGGGAAGGGATTCAAAAGGAGTGAGAGGGATTCTAAAGAGGGAGAGCTGCATGAGGCAAGTGGTGCCCATAAGTTTAATATTGGGAAGGGGGGAAGAGGGGACAAGAAAAAGAAAAGCATAATCTGGGGATAATAAAATGGCAGGAAATACAGAATTAATAATTTTAACTGTAAATATGAGTGGGATGAACTCTCCCATAAAATGGAGGCAGATAGCAGACTGGATCAAAAGTTAAAACCTTACAATATGTTGTTTACAGGAAACATATATAAAGCAGGGATATACATACAGAGTAAAGGTAAAAGGCTGGAGCAGAATCTATTGTGCTTCAGGTGAAGTCAAAAAAAGCAGGGGTAGCCATCCTTATCTCAGATCAAGTAAAAGCAAAAATTGATCTAATTAAAAGAGAAAAGGAAGGAAACTATATCTTGCTAAAAAGTAGCATAGAAAATGAATCAATATCAATTGGTATAGCATCTAACTTCCTTAAGGAGAAATTAAGAGAGTTGCAAGAAGAAATAGACAGCAAAACTATAATAGTGGGAGATCTCAACCCTGCACTCTCAGAATTAGATAACTCAAATGACAAAACAAATAAGGAAGAAATTAAAGAGGTTAATAGAATATTAGAAAAGTTAGGTATAATAGATATTTGAAGGAAACTGAATGGAAACAGAAAGGAGTATACTTTTTTCTCAGCAGTTCATGGAACCTATACAAAAGTTGACCATATTTAAGGACATAAAGTGTTATGAGCCAGAACTTGAAACAAGGTAATAATTCAATGGAATTGGTAGAAACAATGTTTGAGTTTACACTTTGAGAATTCACACATTGGCTCACAAGTTGGAGTTCACAAGTATGGGAGATACACAAAACTTCGTAACTTTGTGAATTCACACCTCATTATCCCACTCTCAGAGGAGGAGTCAACCTTTGGATTCACAACTTTAAGAGATCATATATAAGAAGCTCTTGGAGCTTCAGTGAGTCAGTCAGTCAGTGGAGGAGATTGAGTCAGAGTTGAGCCACAGGCAGAAGCTGGAAGAGCCAAAAGACAAGCTGCAAGAGTTCTTGGAACCAAGGCGGGAGAGAGGCCCCTAAGAAAGCTAACTGGGCCCAAGGAAAGAGATAAGACTTGGAAGGAGAAAATAAACGTTTGGATTTTATCAGCTGGCTGCATTTGAAGTGACTATTACTCTGAACTGAAAGTAAGGCTACCTCCAGAAAACCTCCTGAAGAAACCTGCTCCCAGAGAGAAACATCATATATTAGTAAAAAGAGAGAGAGAGAGAGAGAGAGAGAGAGATAGATAAGAGAACACCACAATAAAGACCTCAAAATTAAATGCAGAAAGCCAGAGATAGTAAATGCATTTTTTTTAGAACACAATGCAAGCAAAAATACATTCCACAAAAAACTAGGGGTTAATAGACCAAAAAGTGATTAAAAATAAATAATCTCATCCTAAAGAATGATTGCATGAAAGAGCAAATCATAGACACAATTAGTAATTTCACCTAAGAAAATGACAACAAAGAGATATCATATCAAAATTTTGGAATGAGCCAAAGTGGTAATAAGGGGAAATTTTATATCTTTAGAGGCTTACTTGAATGAAATAGAGAAAGAGAAGATCAATGAATTGGGCTTGCAACTTAAAAAGCTAGAAAAACACCAAAGCAAAAAATCCCAATGAAATACTAAACTTGAAATTCTAAAATTAAAAGAAGAAATTGATAAAATTGAAAATAATTAAAAAAACTATGTAATTAATAAATAAAACTAAGACTTGGATTTATGAAAAAAAAACTAACAAAATTGATAAACCTTTGGTAAATCTGATTAGAAAAAGCAAATTGGAAAATCAAATTGTTAGTCTTAAAAATGAAAAGGGAGAACTTTCCACCAACAAAGAGGAAATTAGAGCAATAATAAGGAATTTTCCCAACTTTATGCCAATAAATTTGATAACCTAAGTGAAATGGATGACTACTTCCAAAAATATAGGTTTCTCAGAATAATAGAGGAGGAAGTAAATTGCTTAAATAGTCCCGTTTTAGAAAAAGAAATAAAATAAGCTATTAATCACCTCCCTAAGAAAAAAATCCCCAGGGCCAGATGGATTTTTATGTGAATTCTACCAAACATTCAAAGAACAATTAGCCCCAATGCTTTATAAACTATTTGAAAAAATAGGGAATGAAGGAGTCCTAACAAATTCCCTTTATGACACAGACATGGTAATGCTATCTAAACCAGATAAGTTGAAAACAGAGAAGGAAAATCACAGACTAATATCCCTAATGAATATTGATGCTAAAATCTTAAATTAGATATTAGGGAAAAGGCTACAGAAAATCATCCCCAGGATAATATACCATGACCAAGTAGGATTTATATCAGGAATGCAGGGCTGGTTCAATATTAGGAAAACTATTAGGATAATTGACTATATCAATAACCAAATTAACAAAAACCATATGATTATCTCAATAGATGCAGAAAAAGCATTTGATAAAACCAAATATCCATTCCTATTAAAAACACTTGAGAGTATAGGAATAAATGGACTTTTCCTTAAAATAGTCAGTAGCATTTATTCAAAACCATCAGTAAGCATCATATGTAATGGGGATAAATTGGAACCATTCCCAATAAGATCAGGACTGAAACAAGGTTGCCCACTCTCACCATTATTATTCAATATTGTATTAGAAATGCTAGCTTCAGCAATAAGAGTTGAGAAAGTGATTAAAGGAATTAGAGTAGGTAATAAGGAAACCAAATTATCACTCTTTGGTGATGAGATGATGGTATACTTAGAGAACCCCAGAGAATCTACTAAAAAGCTATTAGAAATAATCCACACCTTTAGCAAAGTTGCAGGATATAAAATAAACCCATATAAATCATCAGCATTCTTATACACCACTAACAAAATCCAACAATTAGAGTTTCAAAGAGAAATTTCATTTAAAGTAACTACTGATAGTATAAAATATTTGGGAACCTATCTGCCAAGGGAAAATCAGGAATTATATGAGCAAAATTACAAAACACTTTTTGCACAAATAAAGTCAGATCTAACCAATTGGAAAAATATTAAGTGCTCTTGGATAGGCGAGCACATATAATAAAGATGACAATACTACCTAAACTAATCTATTTATTTAGTGCTATACCAATCAGACTCCAAAAAACCCCACAAAAAACAAACAAACAAACAAAAAAACCTATTTTAATGACCTAGAAAAAGTAACAACAAAATTCATCTTCAAGAACAAAAGGTCAAGACTTTCAAGGGAACTAATGAAAAAAAAAAATCAAATGAAGGTGGCCTAACTGCACCAGATCTAAAATTATATTATAAAGCAGTGGTTACCAAAATCATTTGGTATTGGCTAAGAAATAGACTAGTTGATCAGTGGAATAGATTAGATTAAAAGGACAAAATGGTCAATAAATTTAATAATCTAATGTGTGACAAACCCAAAGACCCCAACTTTTGTGATAAGAATTCACTGTTTCATAAAAACTGCTGGGAAAATTGGAAATTTGTAAGGCAGAAACTAAGTATTGACCCACACTTAACATCATACACCAAGATAAAGTCAAAATGTGTTCATGATCTAGGTGTAAAGAATGAGATCATAAATTAATTAGAAGAACATAGGATAGTTTACCTCTCAGACCTATGGAGGAGGAAGGAATTTGTGACCAAACAAGAATTAGAGATCAGTATTGATCAGAAAATAGAAAATTTTGATTAAATCAAATTGAAAAGTTTTTGTACAAACAAAACTAATGCAGACAAGATTAGAAGGGATGCAATAAACTGGGAAGACATTTTTACAATCAAAGATTCTGAAAAAGGCCCCATTTCCCAAATATATAAAGAATCGACTCTCATTTATAAGAAATCATGCCATTCTCCAATTGAAACATGGTCAAAGGATATGAAGAGACAATTCTCAGATGAAAAAATTGAAATCATTTCTAGCCATAAGAAAAGATGCTCTAAGTCATTTTTAATCAGAAAAATGCAAATTAAGACAACTCTGAGATACCACATACACACCTGTCAGATTGGCTGGAATGAGAGGGAAAGATAATGTGGTATATTGGAGGGGATGTGGGAAACCTGGGACACTTTTAGATTTTTGGTGGAAATGTGAATACACCCAGCCATTTTGGAGAGCAATTTGGAACTATGCTCAAAAAGTTATCAAACTGTGCATACTCTTTGATCCAGCAGTGTTACTACTGGGCTTATATCCCAAAGAGATCTTAAAGAAGGGAAAGGGTCTTGTATATGCAAGAATGTTTGTGGCAGCCATCTTTGTAGTGACTAGAAACTGGAAACTGAGTGGATGCCCATCAATTGGAGAATGGCTGAATAAATTGTGGTATATGAATGTTATGGAATATTATTGTTCTGTAAGAAATGACCAGCAGGATGATTTCATAAAGACCTGGAGAGACTTACATGAACTGATGCTGAGTGTAATGAGCAGAACCAGAAGATCATTATGTGCTTCAACAACAATACTATATCATGATCAATTCTGATGGACGTGGCTCTCTTCAACAATGAGATGAACCAAATCATTTCCAATAGTGCATTAATGAATTGAACCAGTTATACCCAGTGAAAAAACTCTGGGAAATGAGTGAGAACCACTACATAGAATTCCCAGTCCCTCTATTTTTGTCTGCCAGCATTTTTTGATTTCCTTCACAGGGTCATTGTACATTATTTCAAAGTCTGATTCTTCCTGTGCAGCAAAATAACTGTATGGACATGTATAGTTATATTGTATTTAACATATATTTTAACATATATAACATGTATTTGTCTACCTGCTATCTGGAGGGGATGGAGGGAAGGAGGGGTAAAATTGGAACAAAAGGTTTTGCAATTGTCAATGCTGAAATAGTACTCATGCTTATATCTTGTAAATAAAAGCTATAAAAAATAAAAATAAACATAAACATAAAGACATGAATAATGAGCTAAAATATAATGAGGATTATCATGCTTAATAAAATATTCTGGCAATTTCTTGGTTTAAAAATATTTTTTCCCTTGACCAAGATCATTTAGCCTTCATATCTGATAGCAAAATATATCATGTCTTTTACGTATTTTATGTATGTCTTATGTGCTTTTAAAACATTATCATATGTTCCTATTGTATTGTATTGAAAGTTAGTATTTTGTTGTTGTTGTTTAGTCATTTCAATTGTGTATGGATTTCCAATTTCCATTTGGAGTTTTCTTGGGAAAGATACTGAATTAATTTTCCATGTACTTCTCTAACTCATTTACAGATGATGAAAAACAGGATTAGCTGACTTGCCCAGAGTCACATAGCTAATGTCTGAGGCCAGATTTGAAATAGTCACCTAGCTAGCTACTTGTCATAATATACAAACAAGTCAATTTCTTTCTAAACTTGGAGTCAAAAATTTCACAAATCATAAAATTAAGGCAATCTATATATATCATTTGTTTTATAGTTTCTATAGATGGATGATTGTCATGATTGGGCTAATGTCTAGTTATTAAGGAAATTGAAATGTTTTTGTATATTATTTGACAGATATAATTATTGTCTTTATTCACTAAACTGAACCACAGTTGGAATAGGATAAAAAAAAATGCTAGAAGTTAGTCTTAATGTATAACTTTATCACTTACAGTCAGAAGACTAAGTGAATGATTATCTTCCTCTGAAACTTGTAAAGGAGTATTTATAAAATGTCAAGAAAAGAAAATAATAAAAGAAATTCTGATTCTGTCTCTGTCATTAGCTATGTGCATTTGTTCAAGACATTTCACACTCCTCTGTGCTTTCGTTTGCTCACTTGCAAAATCCATCTGTGAGAGGTATTATTTCCAAAGGATCTTTTTGCAATAACATGCTATATAAGCATGATCTTATGAATTGTTTTAAAAAAATATGAGTTGGATTAATTTTGTCATTTTGGACATTTGAAACCAAATATGATGACAAAAAAAGCAAATTTTTTTCTGTAAGGAGAAATATAAGATATATTCAGTTGTTTGATTTTGTTCCTTGAATTTCTCACTTTCTGGAATGAGGATCATTCATTTTAGAAATCCTGGTTTCTGAAGAGTTTGTTGTAAACTTACTTTTCAAAAATAGTGTTATTCATTAAGGGTCATAGCACAAAAAATAAATGAAAGTTTTTCTAATTGGAGCAAGAAAGCAAGACTCATGTTAGAGTTCAGGGTGACAAAATTTCCTAGACATTGAAGGAAGATTTTGCTACTAACATTCAATCATCTGCTCAGGTATTTAAAAATTCTCTAGCAATAATGATGCTATAATTTGGTGCATATTGAGATTCATTTAACAGCCCCCTCCCTATTGAATTACTATTGACAGCGTTAAAGTATTTTTGCCTTTTGTTTTCTTTCTCATTTTTTCCCTTTTTGATCTGATTTTTCTTGTGCAACAAGATAATTGTATAAATATGCATACGTTTATTTGATTTAACATATATTGGATTACTTGCCATTTAGGGAAGGAAATGGGGGAAGAGAGAAAAATTGGGAACACAAGGTTTTTCCAAGGAGTAATGTTGAAAAATTATCCATGCATATGTTTTGAAAATAAAATGCTTTAATAAAAAATGTTTTGCCTTATGAGAAATCACATTCGCCAATTGATGCTCCCAAAGAGTCCCCCATGTTTATATCTATTTCAACTGGGCTATCATGCCAACATTGGATATAACTATTTTGTTGGAAAAGTACAACCAATAGAGAAGTAATCCATTAACTTGACTTTCAGTGAGCATGTTAGATTCTAGAAATACAAAGGTAACTGAAACAGTCCCAGAATAAATTGGAAATAAGGTGATGAAACTAATAAAATTTTTTTCTCTTATACCAAGTGATATTTACAAATAAAAAGAAAAATAATTCAAAATGGATCTACCAAGAGAATGAATCCTGTGGATGAGTCAACAAAATCAGATCAAGAATTCAAAGCAGTACCTTCTTGAGCACAAAAGCACAGTGAGAAAGGACCACAAGAAATGAGTTCAATGAAAAACTAAAAATTCATGGAGCTTAGTAAAGTTTTTTAGGATCTCTGACCTTTTTGCTTTCATGTCAGAGTGCAAGAATAACAAAACTTTATAAACAAGCTTTGAAAAAAATCATATACAAATTCATCTTAAAAAAAAAAAAAACTGGCATGCAAAAAACTTACCAGTAGCAATTTTTCAGCTTCTCTCCAGAAGGTATGGTACAAAGATTCCAGAGTAAAAACTGCTGGCCAATTTTATGAAAGAAGTTTCAAGGACAATTTTAGATTAATTAAGCACCTGGGGATTGTGGCTATAAGTTTCAAACTTTATAAATTATTAGCATCTATTATGTTCTAAAAGTGAGTAGTGTATTCAAACATTTGCCCTGGAAAAAATGACATCTGTCAGAAAAAATAATGGGATAAAATATATCTTCATTCATTTTAAGGGACACATTATAAAGGTATTTTCATGTAACTGAAAACAATAATTGCTAGCACTCTCACCTTTTTTTCAAAATCACTTTCTCTTCTCTCACCCATATTGTCCTTTTCCAGTTAATTTTCTTTCTTTCTCTTCTTTTAAATTTTTGTGTTTATTTCCATTATCATATTTTTCTTAATGGGATTAAAAATACTTATAATTTAAAGTCAGATATGACCTACTCATTGATACTAGTCTAGACTTAGCAGTCATTTATTTAAAAAAAAAAAAAAAAACTTGCTTAATTTTCTAAATTTTTTTCTTAAAGTTATTTAAAAAATTCTGGGTATGTAATATGCTGAAACTGAGCAGATGCACTGAGGTTAGGACAAGCAAGCACTTAAGGCTAAATTACCAATTGGACAATACTCTATTAATATTTGCTTGGAAAATGGCCTGCCCCACTATTCTGTGTGGCTTGATATGTTGGTGTATACAGAGATTGGGAGGAGAGATTTGTGGAATGAGAAAGCCAGAGTGACTCCTGGCTGGATTCGTGTCACCTCATGTCCACAAAGAATAAAGATCAAGGACTTTTACTTATCCTGACTTCAGCTGATTGTAAAGTATCCAGGGTGCTAATGCAGTCTTCTCATTTGGTGCCCAACATGGAAGCAAGGACTCTACTTTTACTGAAGAAGTCTCCAGTGACCAGGAAATTGGGTGAGTATTTTAATAGACAAACAGGGAACTTAATTTATTAAGGGCTAAACTAGTGACCTTTTCTGGCTGAAATGGGACAGATGTTAGGAAAAGATTCTCCTCCATCCCCAGCCCCACCCCTACCCCAACCCCGCCCCAAAGGGGCGCTATAGAAAGCATGCATAATCAAGGGACGAGACTTAATGATAACTTGGGAACAGAGCATTAGACTCTTGGGTACATTAGAACACGCATCCCCTTGGTTCTTAGAGGAAGTAGAAATTTCACCAGATAATTGGAAACTAATAGGACAACAACTACATGAATACTACAATGATAAAGGTCCATGCTCAATTTCCAACAAAGGTTCTATATATACAACATAATACAGTTGGCCTTAAAAACTCCTGCAAGTTATAGAAAAAAGGAAAGTTCTAGGAACAGCCAGATGAGTAAGTGTGAGGAAAAAGAAGAAGACAAAGAACAATTTAATGACCATATTGCCAAAGGGCATGAGAACTTAAGTGAGATTCAAGGGTGTGGTGATTTTCTATCTCACCAAGCAGCTTCAACCCTGCCTACAGAGGCTATAATTGACCCTTGCCCATCAACTCTACCTTCCAGAGGAAGGGAGGAGGAATAATGGGAGGGGCAGTGATGTCACCAGCATCTTCCCCCCAGCAACCACCCCTTCCTATGAATAGATTGCAAAAGGCAGTACTTAAGAGGAAGGGATGGATATAGCTGAGTTAAAACTACAAATATATCCTGTGATTCAACAGTTTAACTCTTCAGGACAAGAAAGTAGAAGCTCCTTTTGATAAAGAAATCCTCAAAGACCTGAAAAAGGTTTCACTCTTTATGGGGCTACATCAGCTTATATTAAGATATTATTATAGAATTTGGCTTATGAAATTTTAACCCCTAGTGACTGGAAATCTAGAGCAAAGTATGCTTAGAATGTTGACAAAACTTGTTGTGGTTTTCTAAATATAGTGAGCTCTGTAAGATACAAGCCCAACAAAATAGTCAAAGTGAAGTTAATACTTCAATCACCTGTGACCAACTAACAGGTATAGATTCTTATGCAGACATTTAAGTACAGATTAATTACTCCATAGCAGCATATGAGCAAATTGCTGCTGTTACTATCAAAGCATGGGCTTCTCTCCACAATAAAAATGACAAGGGTGAGGCCTTCACAAAAATTGCAGAAGGACCAAATGAACCCTTTGCTGATTTTGTGGGATGTTTGCAAACAGCTGTCATACAAACTAATGGTGAAAATATAGTAACAGACATTTTGATAAGGCAATTTGCTAAAGAAAATGTTAATGAGGTTTGTAGAAGAATTATACTAGAACTACACGAGGATGCTCCTTTAGATGAGATCATAAGATGCTATACCACAGTGAGTACAAATGCCTTTTATAGCCAGGCTATAATGCAGACTTCCCAAGACCCCAACATGGGAAGACAGGGTCCCTTCTGGCAAGAGACTTGCAGAGATATTCATCAATGCTTTCAACATGATAAAATAGGGTATCTGGAAGGTCAATGTTGGCATAGAGACAGAATGAGAAAACAGGGTGGGAGAACAAGACTCAATACCCCATGTCCAAAATGCAAGAGATGCTTCCATTGGACCTCAGAATGTTGATTGATTCAGGGAAACAGGATGAGGAGTCCAGCTACAGGGCTTATTTGGGACAAGACCTGACAAGATATACACCTTTTATACTAATATACAAATTAATGTGTGCTGTGAAACCATCCCAGAGTGGCAAATTTTATTAGCCATGGCTCCAAATTTCACACATGGGTCTCCATTAAAGATAACCAGACTTTTGCATAATTGGCAATGGATTCTTGAAGAAAATGTTTCTAAAATTCCTCTTAAAGGAACAACTATCTTTACAGATGCATCCAAACATAATATTTGCACAGTATATTCTCATGACTTAACTATAAAGAAAGTAGTCAGAACTCCTTTTCATTCCACTCAACAGAATGAATAGTATGCAATCATTGTAGCTCTTAATTATTATCCAGAAGATATAAATATAATATTTGATTCAGCCTATTTAGTAGGTGTGGTACAAAGAATTGCCACGGCCCAAATAAAATTTGTAGCCTCTAATATATATCAGCTCTTTCAGGAACTTCAAGAGCAAGTGAAAAAGCATCCAGGTAAGATTTATATCTTGCATGTCCACTCTCATAGTAGACTTCCAGATTCTATTTTTTGATGGTAATTCAAAGGCAGATAGCCTTCTAACTATGTTGGCCAATACTCCTTTATTTCAAGAAACCCAAGAATCTCATTTTAAATATCATCAGGCTGCTGGAGCTTTATGTTTACATTTTGAAATAATAAGAGAGGAAACTAGGAGCATAGTAAAAGCCTGTACATCTTACCTTCCTTTCCATGCTCCTACCCTGCCTTCAGGGAAGAACCCTCATGGTTTGAGATCCAATGAAATTTGGCAAATGGATGTGACCATTTTTTGGTTGTCTGTCTTTTATCCATGTTGTGGTAGACACCTTTTCAGGATTCACTTTTGCAATACTAGCAGCAAAAGAGACAGCCTGAGTGGTCACTGAATTCCTTACACAAGCATTTGCAATTATGGGTGTGCCACAAGCAATAAAAACAGTTAATGGACCTGCATATACTTTTAAACATTTTGCACACTTTTGTGCAGAGTGTAAGATTTTACACACCACTGGCATACC
The DNA here is from genome assembly GCF_016432865.1 of Antechinus flavipes. Taxonomy (NCBI): domain Eukaryota; kingdom Metazoa; phylum Chordata; class Mammalia; order Dasyuromorphia; family Dasyuridae; genus Antechinus; species Antechinus flavipes. The sequence goes on from NC_067398.1 coordinate 177,689,133, forward strand.
CTTTAATCCTCAAGGACAGGCAATAGTAGAAAGGAGAAACAGAGACATTAAGACACTCCTCCAAAAACAAAAGAAGGGGGGGGGAGGCCACAGGTAATCCTAGAGAACTTCTAAATCTAACTCTTTATACTATTAACTTCTTGATTTTTGATAAAGATTCACTGGCTCTGGCAAATAGGCTTTATAACCCACTGGAAGGGCAGTGTCCAGTGCAAGCAGCTCCACTATCTTTAGATAATCACCAGATGATGTGGAGAGACCCAGAAAGTGGTGAATGGAAGGGACCAGATAGGTTAACTGCTTGGGGGAGAAGGTTTGCTTGTATCTCCATAGATGGACAAGGAATCAGATGAGTGCCAATGAGCCATATTTGCCTTGTCCATCAGAGAGAGATGGAGCAGATCCTTGAAATGAAGGAGAAGACCCAAGAAACATTGGGTAGTTCTGTTGCTGCCTGTGCTTACCACTGAAAGAGCATGGCAGTTATGGTGTTTGACTCATGGACATCAAAAATTGTTGGACTTCAAAACCCTCAGGCATCATTGGATTCTCTGAGAAATGATAAGGCTGTTGCAGGACTTCAAAATCTGTTGGAATCATTGGATTCCCTAACACATTTAAAAACTATTGCAGGACTTCAAAAACTTGCAGGGATCATTGGATTCCCTGACATATGAAGCAATGGACAATAGATTGGTTTTGGACTATCTCTTGGCTGCTGAAGAATGTATATGTGTGACTGTTGTTTACATACCCTCCTTTTAGGACTTCTGGAAATCTTTTACAATACTATGTTAATTTATATTGTTTATTATACCACTACTTGCAGGTACAATTCTTGTTTCTTACACCACATTGAGCCTGTACTGATTATGGAGAGAGTCATCACTAATAGCCTGTGCGTTATTGCTATGTGCTTGTATAATACCTCTCATGCTGATGGGTTTGTGCATACCTGTTTCTAATAAGACCTTTAAGCCCAGAAATCTGCTAACAATCCCCACTTCCCTTTGGTGCTTTTCATCTCCCTTCCTGAGAAATTGGGGGGGAAGGGGAAGGGGAGAGAAGAGGTAATCACCTCCCCTAGGGGGCTGTCATCTACCTGAGAGATCAGGGACAGTGTGACCACCTGTTTTCTAAAACAAAAGGAAGTGGGAGATGTAATGGGCTGAAACTGAGCAGATGCACTGAGGTTAGGACAAACAAGCAAGCACTTAAGGCTAATTACCAATTGAACAATACTCTATTAGCATTTGCTTGGAAAATGGCCCACCCCATTATTCTCTAAGGGCTCCATCTGTTGGTATGTACAGAGATTGGGAGGAGGGATTTGAGAGTGGAGTGAGAAATTGAGAGTGACTCCTGGCTGGATTCTTGTCGCCATTCCCCTCGTGTCCACAAAGAATAAAGATCAAGGACTTTTGTTTATCCTGACTCCAGCTGATTTTAAAGTATCCAGGGTACTAACATGGTCTTCACATGGGTATGTTTCCTATTTCTTAAAAAGGAAGAATTTTTAAAATTAAAATTTAGAAGATGATGGATGCTTTTGTTTTTTATTTTATTTTAGTTTGGTTTGTTTAGGTTTAAGTCCCTAGCATATATAGAAAGAAAGCTGGAGAATTTCAACAACAAGGCTTGAGTCAATACACACAAAATAATTCTTTAACATCGTATTTGGATTACTGAACAAGTTTGGTGAAAAGTAGAAAAGTATCAAGGTTACAAGCAAGTGGTCAAGAAAAATCAGGATGAAAAACTTATTGACGAAAGTAGAAACAATTCATTAAAGACTAAGCTAGGAGAATATTTAATGCTCTGAAATTCTGATTAGTTAACAGCTCTCTTCTCCCTCCCCTCCCCACATAGTGACTAGGATAAATACTTCTAAGGACAGTGAGACAAGGGACAAGGGCAAAATTTTGCCTGGAAGCTCCAAATTTAAATATATCATATCAAATGAAATGTGATTTTCATATTGCTCTGATTAAAAGCAAAAGTAACTATTGCTACAACAATGACAACAATCTACCAATAGAAGGAAAATGTGTATTGTGATTATGGAAAAAATCTTTCAAAATTTGTCAATTTCTTAATTTAATACTTAATAAAGTATAGTTACATGCAATTCCTTCATATTTTTAATATCAAAATACATCAAAATCCATATGTTTAAGACAAGATTATTGAAATATAAGCAACTTGAGGGCAGAGACTGGTACATTTTTGTCTTTTTTTATCCCCAGTGACTAAAATATCCTGTCATATGTTATACAATACGTAAATTGTGTGATTAATAGATTGCTGTTCTTTTTTTGGTACATTGGAAATATTTTGAGAATACTCAATACTCAAATGTTTTTCTCTCCTTTGGTAGGAAAAAAAGGTTAGAAAGATACATGGATGACAAATTGCATGTATTTTGAAGTATTGACAAAAGTGACAAGGGAGACCCGAAACGCTCTAAAACTCCTTCAAGGAGAAAGTTTCCTTGAATCCTGACTCTGTAAAGACCCCATCTGAGGACAAATAGCTTTATTCTGTTATCTAGTTGGGGCTAACTGAGTCCAGAGTTGGAGATTCTAACCCACTGAATTGGACATTAATCAAGAAAACTCATTCAATTTCAACTCAAACTCCACCCACCAGCCCCCATCAGGAGCAGGCTTTGGCTTGTAGCCAAAACTTCTATTATAAAAAGAGCCAATTTTAAACTCAGTCCTTGCAAGGGACTTAATATGCCATGCCATGCTATACCATGCCTGCTGAAATAATATTCTAATATCTAATAATATTCTCTTTCAGCATTACTCTCTCTTTATCCTCACCTATTTCCCTAATGAGACCTTATACCTCTCTGTCGTGGATCTCTCTACTAGAAACTTTACTTCTCTGCCAGTACCTTGCCAGGAAAGAATTCAATCCTTCTATTCAGACATAGCAAAAGCTAACTTTCCAATGTCGATAATAAACTTCATTTTTATCGGTCTGGCTTTTAGGGTTCATAAATTCCTTTATAAAGGACTTCTGCACCACCAAAAAGGGGTCTCTCCAACTCCCTACCTGTGCGAAATGCCAAGGGGATTTAGCAGAGCTACACCTCTTCATTTGGTTCCCTGAACCCTGAACCTGTCACTAATCTCATCATTTAACTCCCTGACCACTATGAAACCTAATCACATTATTTTTGTTCCCTGAATCTAATCTCATCATTTGGTTCCCTGACTGGAACCCCAAAATGTAGATCTCATCAAAAGCAATTTAAATTTTAATTCAAAGGTTATGGAGAATTACTGAAGGGCTTGGAGTATGAGATTTGTTTTTCATACTGGATACTTGATAAAGATTTCTGAATTGATTTAAATGGATAATATGAAATTAAAGACACAGCTGCTTTTTTTTTTTTTTTTTTACATTTTCAGATCACATCTGGAGTATTTTGTTCATTTAATTCTAAGTATCTCATCCTAGGAAGAACATTGCTGAACTGAAGACAATAAAAAATGAAGATTACCAGGGTAGTGAAGCAATTTAAGACTATGTCATGTGTGAATTGGTTGAAGAAAAGGAATATGTTTAGTTTGAAAAAAAATAAAGAAAATATAATTTACTTCAATTTTATTCGAAGGGTTGTCACTTAGGTAAAAGAGTGATTGAATTTGTTCTACTTTGTTGCCCAGGTTGTTTTTGTTTCTTTGTTCTCAAAGAAGACCATGAATAATATTAAGAAGGTATCATGATTTGCAAGTGAACTGGATTTTAGTGAGGGACTCATCAGACTCATTTTCTTCTTTAGAGTCATTTGGGTCCGGTGGCAAGCTACAGATTAAGATTACAGGAGATAGCACTCAATGCAGTGAGAGACCTTGACTTTTTTAAATTAAGATTTTTCACAGATCTAAGTTTGTCCTAGGTAATATCCATTCAGTGATTAAGGCTAGGTAAAAATGAGACAAAGAATAGCCTCTTTTACCTAATCAAAAAGATAAAATCAGTCTGGAAAGGAAGATGCTCAGGGTTTCTGGCCAGAACAGAAATAACTGTTATTTAGACTTACTCTGAGTCATGAGAATCCAAGTAATGATCAAGTGAGATTTGGCCTGGGACCAGTTTTTGGCCAATGAATGAGAGCCAGAATAGAGTAGTGGATCAGGGGAATAGTTTACATACACAGGATATGATAATAAAGTCCTTTACCAATTTCCTATTTGATAAACCCCCAACTCCAGCTTCTGGAATAAGAACTCCCTATTTGACAAAAATTGCTGGGAAAACTGGAAAATAATATGTATGAAACTCAACATAGAACTACATATCACACTCCATACCAAAATAAAGTCAAAATGGGTACATGATTTGGGCATAAAGGATGATACCATAAACAAATTAGGAGAGCAAGGAATAATTTACCTATCAGATCTTTGGAGAAGGGAGGAATTTATGACCAAAGAAGAACTAAAGAACATTATGAAAGGCAAAATGGATAACCTTAATTATATTAAATTAAAAAGATTTTGCACAAACAAAATCAACAGAAGCAAGGTTAAAAGGGAAGTACAAAGCTGGGGGGGGGGAACTTTACAGCCAATATTTCTGATAAAAGTTCCATTTTGAAAATATATCAGGAAATGTGTCAAATTTATAAGAATACAAGTCATTACCCAATTGATAAATGGTCAAATGATATGAAAAGACAATTTTCAGATGACAAAATTAAAACCAAAATCATTATATGAAAAAATGCTCTAAATCACTCTTGATTAGAGAAATGCAAATTAAAACAACTCTGAGGTACCATCTCACACCTCTCAGATTGGCTAAGATGACAGGAAAAGATAATGATAAAAGTTGAAAGGAAATGTGGGAAAACTGGACACTAATGTATTATTGGTTGAACTGTGAAATGATCCAACTATTCTGTAGAGCAATTTGGAACTACCCCAAAGGGCTATAGAACTGTACACATTATTTGACCTCTCAGTGTCATTACTGGGTCTGTATCTGAAGAAAATCATAAAGGAGGGAAAAGGACCCATGTATGAAAAAGTGTTTTTTGTCTCATGTGACTCAAACAACAAGTTCTATTTTTCTATTTCTTTCATTTTACAGCAGAAATTAAAAAAAAAAACTTCTTTAGGTACACATTTATCTGAAAAAAGAGGAATATTTTGTCATATCTCAGTAACCAATTACTGTTCTGAAACCACATAGAGAAAAACATTTGACTTTTTAAAAATAGTATTTAACTACCATCAAGCTTTCAAAGGACTTGAACCTTAAAAAGCAATCCTACCTTAATTGAAAGAAGGAACAGAGGTACAGGTGAAGTAAGGAGTTTTGAGTCCACTTCTAATGTTTACTAGCTCTATATCCATTAAGAAAATTCTCTGAGTTTCAATTTCTTTTTCTTTAAATTGGAAATGATGTCTGTAGTACATACCTCACAGTTTTGTTTAGAAGGATTAAATGAACAAATGGAAGTAAAATATTTACAAAATTTAGAGTGTGGCATACGTAGAATGGAATATTATTATGTGGTATGAAATGGTGAATTAGAGATTTTGAGAAATATGAGCTTTGACTGAACTGATGCTGAATAAAATAAGAAACACAATAATAATGTGCACAAAAGTTACAATACAAATGAAAAAGTCATCAAGAGGGAACCAAATATTGTAATAAAAAATCTAATAAGTTTGGTAGAGAACATCTCTCTTTTCACTTCAGAGTAAGATCAGATAAGTTATTTGTAAAGTACTTAGCACAATGCCTGGCTTATTGAACAAACCTGATACATTATTTTCCTCTTCCCTTTCCTTCTCTTCCCTTTGCCTACAAGTCCAAAATATTGTGTGCAATGTTAGATTCTATTGAGCATTTATTTTTGCTTTATTGCTTTTTTGTTGTTGTTAGGAACAAGATTTCAACTCTTGGAGAATTTGTGAAGGTATATCTAATCTTAACAGTGATAAGCAAAATAAAAGCAATCAACAAAATTTATTTAATTAATTTAAAAATCTAAAAATTAGAGTAATATATGTCTATTATTATAAAGGGTCATTTACATCTGTTTGAAATCCTTCTATTTGTTATGCATTAAAGATAAAGCAGTATCTCTTGCTTAGAATTAAGCTTTGGAAGCCCTTAATAATTTCACAGGCTGCTGTCAGATTCTTGATTTTTAGGGAACTCATTTACCTTCTCTGTGTATGAAAAGTATCAAAATTGTCTACTAACACCTATCTAGGAGGGTTGCAAAAAAGCTTACTGAACTAATATTTGCAAAATAACTTGAGCTGTCTGGATATGAAGTGCCAAAAAGATCCTAAAATATTAACATGCTTTATTATTTCAAAATCCACTCATTCAGCTTGTTCTGGTTTATCTTTTGTTATTGTGAAAATAAATCCTCCCCCCCCTCCCACAAGTATAGTATTATGAAAGAAAGAAAAAAATAAAACACTTAGAGCGAGCTGAGTAACAGATTTCAAGATTGTCAGTAAAGGCAGATTCCTTATTGCTTTGCCAATATCTTTGTAGGTCTTGTTAATAATTTTGCTTTATTATTTATTCCATATATATTTCCATGAAGAGTTCTTAACTTTCTAAAAATCTGATTTCTTGATCCACAATCAAATCTTACTATGGCCAGCTGCTATGTCTTCATAACTGTGAAAATATTACATCTTTTTGCAAGTTGGCTTTAATACAAGCAAGGTTACTAAACTAACCCAATTAAATTGAGCAGATCGGCAAGTTTAGATGATTATTGCTGTTGTCTGTGAGGGCTGGGATCCAAAGTGATGGATTGCTGGCTACACTAGTGAATTCTAAAGGGGGAAAAGATCCCATCCTGGATTAGCTTGAATTGCCTTACATAAAGGTTTTATGATGCAAATTGGAGATATTGGACTTAGTAACAATCTGCACTATCTGTTATATTCTCCTGTCTCATAGTCACGGGAAGCTTTCTTGAGTATGATACTCTATCCTCATTAATAAGCTCTGTGTTGTACATCTTTGTCTGATATGAAGCTGCCATACCTTGTCACCAATTATAGACTCTGAAAAGACCCATCTCATTACAGTACTTAAATTGCTTGTTCCTGAAGGTGATGCTTGGTGTGTCTCTTCTGCCTCTTGCCAATAGGAAAATCACCCTTGAAGTGAATAGATGTCAGTCAAAAGCTACAAAGGAAAGGAAAAAAGAATTAATATAAAACCTGGCTAGAATATTTATCAGTTTGTTGCAGGAAAGAGAGTATGGATCAGACAAATAGAAAGCCAGACTAAAAAGGATGCTTCTGAATATTTGACTTCCATAACCAGCATCTATCCAGGAACTTGGGACATTTGGAATGCAAATAATGGTTCTGGACCAAAGTTTAGGGTCTTTAAGTTTCTGTCACTGGAAAACTAAATGAAGAAGGAGACTCTGTGTGAAAATATCATCCCTGTATTCCTATTTTCTCTCCAGGTAATCAGGGAGGTGAGATGATGCCATGACAAGCTAGTGAACTGGATGTAAGTGGAGCAGGGTTATGCAGAGTCACCTGCCTCATTCACCTTCAGAGCCATCTGAGTACAGAAGAAAGATATAGATGAAGGTAACTGGAGATGGTCATAAGATAACCTTGCACAACTTATCTAACTTAAATCCAAATCACTTGCATATCATGGCATCACCTCTTTGATGTAATGGTCCTTTTCCAAAGTACAAACAATAATTCCAGGGGATACAGAAATGAATACAAAAAATTGGAGTCCCTCACATTGACACATCACACTTTTGTGCATTCACCTGGGTCTCCAACTATTAAGTCAGATGTCACCCAGGAAGCTTAGCAAGGACAAAAGAGAACATCTTTACTAGAGCAGGGATCTTGATTGCTAACCCACAAATACTACACAACTCACACAAATTTATTCAACAAGCATTTATAGGGAATAAGACACATTTTTTTGTTTATTTTGTTAGTTTTCATTTAATAAAAACTCTCATCACAAATAAATTCTTGCCCACAGTAAAATCCATTATTAATAACAGGAGGAAAAATGTTTAGACATCCCTTCAAGTCTTAATTCTTTGGGAATGTGAAAGTTTATATGGGGATTGATATCAGTAGAGTCCTTGGCAAGAGTCTTTATTTCTGCTGAAGGGATCATCATCCTTCTAGTCACCCATATTTCATTAACTACAGGGTCACTCTCAACTTTTAATTTTTCCTACCAGAATCAATTAGTTTCCAAGTCTTTTCAATTTTATCTTCACATAATTCCCCACAACTGCACATTTTTCTACCTATGCAGCCATTCTTGCTTAGTCCTTTACCACCTCTTATGTGTCTTTTATAACTAAGAACAGACTTAATTTGCTCTCTCTGCTCTACTCTCTCCCCTCTTTAATTTCTCCTATTTAACCTGACAAAATTTTCTGACTATGTTCCAAGTCTGATGATATGACTCCCATGCTCAAATATTTTCAACAGCTCACCACTGTCTGAAATAGATTAAAGTAAAAACTCCTTTGCTTAATGTATAAAATATCCACAAGATGTTTCCCACCCATTTTTCCAGGATCATGTCATATTACTGTCCTTTATATACTTTGTTTTCCAGACCTTCATTAAATACAGTGCACTATTTACTAAAAACCTGAATTTGCAGAAACCATTGCTCTCATTTGAACAGCAGGTTTTGCCCATGACAACCTCTCAAAATCTTTATTTTCCTTTGAGCTTCAACCCAGATCCTGAATTCCACTTCTTCCCCAAAGGAAATCTGCTCCAAATGCTAGTATACTCTCTAGCCCTTGATTTTGATTGTATTATATTTATTCATGCACGTACCAAATCACCCAGGTATATACATCTTGGTGGCAGGGATTTTTTGTCTTTTTCTGTTTGTTTCTTGGTACTATCAACACCTAGTATAGTATCTTTCATAAAGTACATGCATGATATGTGTTGTTAAATTGAGACAATGAGTGCCAGTGTATATGTCAAATTTTACTTTCCTCTGCCAACCCTAGTTGCCAAGCCAGATGATCATAGTAGGGGAAGGTTTAGAGAGATAGGATTTCAAAGTTCTTAGCTGACCTCTTTTAGATTAAGGATCCTCGGAGAAAGAACTGTTATAATTAATTTTGACAGAAAAAAAATTCCTAAGTGTTTAATATTGCTTTAATTTTGTTTGAGTTTTAATAAATGAAACCCTTATCAACTTCCAGTTGATTTGGGTTTCATTTATTTGTATCCCCCTTAGTGACTTCTCTAACATTTTGTACATATTAGGTCTTTAATAAATATTTTGTTAAATGAATGAAAGTCTGAACAACTCCTTCTCTCTCTTGTTCCAAGTCCTGATCATTGCCCAAAGCTAAGAGTAAAATCCTTGTAGCAAAGATATGCATTTTCTTTACTTAGCTATGGACCATAAATCTAAAAGATGAGACATTATTTTTTCTGCACTCTTTTTCAATGCTTGTAGGACACCATATACTTTAACTTTATAATAGAAGCAGACTTTTTTTACACTGCTAAAACTTTTTTTATCTTTTTTCTTTTAAAACTGTCTCACCTAAGATGATTTGCCTTGCTCATCTTAAAGCTCTTTCACTATTGTATCACTGTGGTTTTCAGTAGCAGGAAAAACAAAAGTGAAGGAAAACAATGAATAGACCTTTAATGCAATGATCATTTTCTGCTTCTAAAAAACCCTGGGATAATTCCATCCTAAATCACTGAAATATAAAAACTGTAGGAACTCAAAAGGAATAAAACATTTCAAAAGAAGAACATGTGCAGCAGTTTCCCTAGCCACACTTTCAACTTTTCCTCTCACATTTAATGTAATGAATCACTAGTTTAAATCACCAGTCTGATTTCAGGTTCAGAGCAGTTTGGGTTGTCTTCTGTTCAGAATTGTTGTGCTAATTCCCACTAGCACAACATTGTGCAGACAAAACCAAATTACATTTTTTTTGTTCTTTCATATGATTTTTCTTAAAAAGAATGTATTTAATTAAAAAAAAACTAGCAGAATAAATAAATTAATTGAGAAGAATGACCCCCCCATAGCTAATTTTTTTGATTCTCACTCTCATCAGTAAAGTGAGTACATGGAAGGTGATTGTTTACCACTTTCTTTGGATTCTACAAGTATTGTTGAGGGAATGGGATTTTATACTAATGTCACTCATGAGCTCCCATCAGTGTATGCCCCATTGATTATCAGCTAGAGCTAATACACTTTTAGAAAAGGTATTTACTAAGCAGGTTTAGTAAGACCAATGTTATAGAAAAATCTAATCTAATAGCACAGCCTCCCATTGAACATATCAGGTTCCTGAAGAAAGTGATTTCAAGTATAAAGCAAAATAGTATTGAGGCATATGTGTAGAGAATGCTTGAATCAAAGGTTTAACTTACAATTATTAATTATTTACTATAAACTTTCCCCTCTATTATAGGGCACACAAGAAGTTCTTCATAGGTGTAGCTCTCTATTGAACTCTTATAGTTGGTACCATTATAGATATCTAAACCTACACAGAATAAGGGTTTTCTTTCTGTCCTCAACATTTATCTTTGCTCCTAATATAGTCATTATGGTCAGCCACTGCTGTTCTAAAGTTATTAATAATGATACTGGGAGACTTTCAAGTTTTTTATCTTTCAAAGTTTACAGAGTCATAACTTAATCAATTTTGTTTCCATATTTATTTTTGTATATGTATCTTTTCTCAGGAGAATTTTTGCTTATCCTTAGCATATATCTCTCTAAACACAGATGGATGTTTTGTATCCTATTGATCTAATTACTTCATCAATATAGTAAATGAGAGAAAATGAAAAGAGTGAATGAAGCATTCTTTTCCCCCTGCCTCTCCATCCAATCACTTCCCATTCGTGTTTAGAACCTTCAACTCTCAAATTTGTAATGTATTCCTACTCAAAAAATTGCCTCCATACTAGTCAACTGTGACATCATCTTCTTTTATACAATGTTCCATAGGTCACATGATCATGGAGTTATTCCTATCTGGTTTACTCTTGATTACTTTAATAGAAATAGGTTTGTACTTTTTTATGATTAATTATGGTGAAGATGGACCCTGATCCTTATACTAGTAAATGCACTATGCACCCACTCCTCCAAGAAAACTGTTAGTAAAAAACATCTATCTCTCTGTATCTCTAACACAGTAGGAAAGGGACACAAGTTAGATCAAATGTAATGCTGTCAAAGCTTGAAGTCAAAATGTGTTCTGTCTGATTAAATTTCCTTTCTTTTTCTATGTAATGATTTAAAAAGTACTGCCTCCTGGAAGCCAATCTAACATTCACATGCCACAAGAAGCTTGGGATCCCAGAAATAACCTTGAATTATCTGTTCTTTCAGTTCAATAAATACTTAAATGATTAACATGGGTCAAGCATTGGGAATTAAAGACAAAAATAAAAAAAAAAAAATCCCTGCTCTTGAGGAAGTTATGTTTTTTTCTTCTTCCAAATTCAAAGCTTTTTATACCTCTGATGTCTATATCACCTGCATCTCTAATAATCATGCTTTCAGGGCTCATTTCTCTATGCCCTTATCTCCACTACTCATGCCAGACATTCACATGACACTTAAGAAGAACTTTATTACTATTAAGTCATTTTTCAGCCATGTCTGACTCTTGATGGCCCAATATAGAGTTTTCTTGGCAAAGATACTGGAACAGTTTGCAATTTCCTTCTCCAGTTCTGAGATGAGAAATGAGATGAGATGAGATGAAAGAACTGAGGTAAATGGGATTAATTGACTTGCCCAGGATCACACAACAAATTAAGAGTATAAGATCAGATTTAAATTTAAGATAAGTCTTCTTGATTGCAAGCCTTTTTAGGACTTCCCTAATACAGAACTTCTTCAATCCTTCAGATTGTTTACTGGGATACTTGCTGTGCTAGTGACTCACTTACAGCCTTTATGAAAATTTAGCCCAGAGAATATAAGTATCTCCTCTATAGCACTGTTTTGTTTGCATCTTATTCCCTTTAGGAGTACTGTAATAGAAATCATTATGTTGTCTGATAATTCACTGTTAATTTACTTTTTATACTTGTAGATGTCCTCTGTAGCTACTTCAGATATTTTGATGTCATTTTGATCCTCTTCAAATATGAAAAACAATAGCTTCAGTTGTTTCCAATGAATGTTATCATTTTCTCTGGGGAAATCTAATATAGAATAAGCCAAATTTTAAGTATGACAAGTTTTTTTTTTTTTCTTTAAACTCATCAAGATTATGTAATATGAAGAACACTATATTTAAAATGTAAAGAAGCCTGGGTTCAAATCCTTGCTGTGCCATTTAATAGCTGTGTAACCTTGGGCCAATCATGGTATCTTTCTGAGACATTATTTCATGATGTGATTTAAAAAAAAAAGATTAATAATACTTGTACTACTTACTTCATAAGGTTTCTGGAATGTTTAAATATTATCAAATAGTAAATAAATATTTAAATAAAATGTTTAAGTGATTATAAATATAAGCATTTAGTCAGTTTTTTTTATTATTCCTTCGAGATTCTTTAAGTACTTTGCTCTTCTAGAAATATACTTCTATTTCAAACTTCCCAAATAGTTTTACAAATTTGATGAATCCCACTAGTCTCATAGTGGGTCTGATTAGATGACTTGGTTAAAAGTGTAAGAAGAAACAGTTGCATTTTTTATTTGTAGTTTTCTAAATAGAGTAACAATAGAATCAAATTGTCACTATTACAGTTAATAATATAAACATCCACTTGAAATTTAAATTTTATTTTTCTTTAATTCTGAAATAATACTAAAAAAGAATGTAAATTGTTTTTTTGTTTGTTTGCTTTTTGTCACTCCCTATGTGATCTGATAATATATTCTAAGTTGTTCCTGAAAGGAAAAGAAATAAATTGCCAAATTTTACTTCATCGACAAAACAATTTTTTAAAACAATATAGTGATTTTCTTACTGGGAATTCAAAACTTTCTGCCTATCTTTTAAAAGCTAGTTTTCAAGGAAATGTCTCCTCCCTATGTACTTTCATAATGCTGCACAAATTACTTTGCATTTGTGAATAATTCAAATTTACATATAAAGCAATATAGTAAAGTATTTATTTTTATTTCCTTAGATAGTATATAAGGAAATTTGATTTTAAAATACAATTTATTACTTACCAATGGTCAAACTCTTTCAGAATCCTCTAAAGTATTCTAAGCATTTAAAATTATTCTTTTCCTTCCCCATATAAGTAAATGAACTTTCAAAATGATTTTACTATTCACATAGGAATAGCTATTCAACTTCAGATAAACATTTACTGGAGCAAAACAAGAGCCAGTTAGCTGATGAATAAAATATCATGCCTGGTTTTCTCAACATGTAGAAAGTGATAACACATCAAGTCCTCAGGGGAGAATGCTTCACTCTCTTGTTTGTTTCTAAGAAGTAGATCATCCTTGGCTCAGTGTATTAAGGGGAAAATAGGGCTTTTTAAAGTTTTATTCTCCCATCACTTGTTCCTCATTTTCATTTCTCTCCCAGTTAACCTTTTGAGTCAAAATAACTGAAAAACTTTCTACTCCAAGACATGATGAATTTTCTTGGTGTAGGACTTTGTGTATGACTGTCCCATGCTGACTGAAACCTGGACATGAGTATTCAATTGAGTTTCTGTACCCAACTGTCATCAGCACTTCCCATGGTACCATTAAAGCCAATGGCACAAGGTGTCCAACAAAGATTCCATAGCCCTCAGGGAACAATAATAGAGAGGAGAGAAGAGGGAAAGAAAGATGAGAAGAGAGGAGAGGAGAGATGAAAAGAGGACAGGAGATAAGAGAAGAGGACAGGAAAGGAGAGGGGAAGGGAACTAGAAAGGGGAGAAGAGAGAAAGGAAGGGGAGAGAAAGGGAAGAAATAGAAATGGGGGAAGATGATGGGGGAAAATATGGGAAAATAAATGGAGGAAGAGAATCACAAGGGAGAAAAGAAGAGAAAAGAGGGGAGAAAAAGAAAAAAAGGAGAGAGGAGAGCAAAAGTCATGTAGGACTATATCCAGAATTATACATTTTTTTCTTTTTTTGCAAATTGATAGGACTGGCCAGAGTTGTTAATGTTTAGTGACAGCTTTTTTTTTTTTTTGAGGCAATCAGGGTTAAATGACTTGTCCAGATCACACAGCTAGTAAATATCAAGTGTCTGAGATTCTCCTGACTCATTAGCAGTATTCTATCTACTGACTGGCATAGCCTTTGAGAAATTATCATCATGTTTAATTCAGCATGAGACTTCACAATAAATATTTTGTGCAATATACTAAAATATCATCAAAATAATCATGTAATATTTGAAATATATATATAGTGATTATATTCAGTATCTCTGAGCCTGAAAAGATAACTACCAATGAAAAATAATAGAATTTTTTTTTTGTTTTGCTGAACCAATTGGGGTTAAGTGACTTGTCTAGGGTCACACAGCTAGTAAGAGTTAAGTGTCTGAGGCCAGATTGAACTCAGATTCTCATGATTCGAGGCTGGTGTTCTATCCACTGCACCATCTAGCTGCTCCCAATAGAGATATTTTTAATGAAGGATTGAATACCTCTTAGAAATTTCATCTCAGGGGTGTAAAGCCAAAATGGTGAAAAGTAGACAAATATCTACCTGAGTTCCTCCTAGTGTCTCTCACTAGGAGTGTAATAATTTCCAGCAGAAGATATTTTGGAATTTCAGAAAAGGTCTGTTTTAATTGGGCAATGGGGGAAGGACAATAAAGGAAGCCAGGGTGGCATGGTATCCGCACCTTAGGTAATCTACTGGGAGACAGCCAAAATATAGCAGCATTGGTTACTCTGTCCTCATTACAAACCAATGGATCAGCAGATTTTGCTGTGAGAGATCCAATAAAATTACAAAAAGCAAATAATGCTCCTATGAATGCCCAAATAAGATGGGACCTGACCATGCCCATGCAGCATCAGAAATCAGTCAGCACCAGACTAGGGAAACCAAAGCCTCTGTCCTCCACAGAGGAAGCTTTGGACAATCTCCCCTTTACCCTAAGAGCAGACCTTAACCTTTAAAATAATTGAGCAAAAAAGCAAAAAGAACTCTGACCATAGATAGCTTTTATGAAGAAAGAAAAGAACAGACTTCAAATCCTGAGTATCCTACAGGTAGATCATCTTCAGATGAAGACCCAACGGGTGATATGAGTTGGTTCCCATCTCACAAGACCCTCTTGGAAAAAAAAAAAATTTAAAATATATTAAAAGAGAGTTAGAAGGAAAATGAGGAAAGGAAATGAGAACTTTGCAAGGGAGTTTAGAAAGGGAAAAAATAGAAATTACCTGAAGAAAACTACTTAAAAATAGATTTAATGAAATGGGAAAATCATAAAACTCCTTAGAAATAGATTTGATAAAATGGAAAAAAAGAAAACAACTCCTTAAAAAATAGAATTTGTAGGGGCAAAGCCAAACTGGTGGAGAGGACATACACTTCATTTTAAGCTCCCCTTCTACTCTCACTACTAATTACCAAATTCAGCCTCTTAAAAATGCTTGACTGGTAAAATCCACTAATATTGGGAGTACAACAAGTTACAAGCTGAAGATAATCTGGAAGACTGTCAGAAAAGGCTTGTGCTGATAGGCGGGAGGAGGCAGGGAGACAAAACACGGAGGCTAGCATACTGAGTAGACCAGGAGCAAGTACGGTCTCTGGGTGTGGAGGGAAGATTCTACCACAGGTTGGCTGCTCTGCTTTGGTTGCAAAGCAGTAGATCCGCAGAGAAGTTACACAAATGCCAAAGGTAGAGTTACCCCCCAAAATGCCAGAATTTAACAGGACCTGGCCACACTCACCCAGCACTGAAAGTGTCTCAGCACAGACCACAGCACAGCTGTGCAGCTGCATTCTGCCGTGTGGGGGTTTTGCCCAGGGCAGCCACACTTCTGCACAGCAGTGGGGCTCTGCCTGAGGCAGCCACACTTCTGCACAGCTGGGGAGGGGGCAACTCTGCCCAGGGCAGTTGAACTTGCATTACAGGGCTCTTCACAAGGTACTTCTGTAGCTGTTTGCAGGACAGCTACTGTGTATCTATCTATCCTTGTTCTGTAGAGGACGTTGGTAACCTCCTTGCCCTGAAGACAGACCCTAAGGGCTTTAAAAAAAAATGAGTAAAAAAGCCAAGCAAACTCTATCTATAGCTTCTATATAAAAAGAGAGTAGGTTTCCAACCCCAAAGAGACTAATAGCAGTCTCTTTCTGCTGTCAGTAATCTGACAAAACCCCAAAGGGGGATGTATTCTGGTTCCCATCACACAAGATTCTCCTAGAGGAAATTATAAAAGATCTTAAAAGAGACCTTGAAGAAAAATGGGGAAAAGAAAGAGAAGTTCTGCAAGAGAGTACAGAAAAGGCAAATAACTCATTTAAAGAAAAATTTGATAAAGTGGAAAAAGAAAACAACTTCCTGAAATATGAATTGGAAAAGGTAAAGAACTCCCAGGAAAACAGAATTTGTAAAATGGAAAAACAAAATAACTCAGTTAAAAAAAATAGCAAAATGTAGAAAAAAATTCAATAGAGCAAACCCCCAATCAAATACTAAACTTGAAATTCTAAAATTAAAAGGAAAAATTCATAAAATTGAAAGTAAAAAACTATTGAATTAATAAATAAAACTAAGAGTTGGTTTTATGAAAAAAATAAAATAAATAAACCTTTGGTAAATCTGATTAAAGGAAAGAGGAAAATCAGATTGTTAGCCTTAAAAATGAAAAGGAAGAATTTTGCACCAATGAAGAGGAAATTAGAGCAATCAAATAAGAAGTTATTTTGCCCAACTTTATGCCAATAGATTTGATAACCTAAATGAAACGGACAACTACCTTCAAAAATATAGGCTTCCAGATTAACAGAGGAGGAATTAAATTGCTTAAATAGTTCCATTTCAGAAAAAGAAATAGAACAAGCTATTAATCAACTCCCTAAAAAAAAATCCCCGGGACCAGATGGATTTACATGTGAATTCTACCAAACATTTGAAGAACAATTAGCCCCAATGCTATATAACCTATTTGAAAAAATAGGGAATGAAGGAGTCATACCAAATCCCCTTTATGACACAGACATGGTAATGCTACCTAAACCAGGTAAGTTGAAAACAGAGAAAGAAAATTATAGACCAATCTCCCTAATGAATATTGATGCAAAAATCTTAAATAAAATGTTAGCAAAAAGATTACAGAACATCATCCCCAGAATAATACACCATGACCAAGTCGGATTTATACCAAGAATGTAGGGCTGGTTCGATATTAGGAAAACTATTAGTATAACTGACTATATCAATAATCAAATTAACAAAAACTATATGATCATCTCAATAGATGCAGAAAGAGGATTTGATAAAATCCAACATCCATTCCTATTACAAACACTTGGGAGTAAAGGAATAAATGGACTTTTTCTTAAAATAATCAGTACATCTATTTAAAACCATCAGTAAGCATCATATGTAATGGAGATAAACTGCAACCATTCCCAATAAGATCAGGAGTGAAACAAGGTTGCCCACTCTCACCATTATTATTCAATATCGTGTTAGAAATGTTATCTTCAGCAATAAAAGTTGAGAAAGAGATTAAAGATACCAATCAGACTTCCAAGAAAATATTTTAATGATCTAGAAAAAATAACAACAAAATTCATATGGAACAATAAAAAGTTGAGAATCTCAAGGGAAGTAATGAAAAAAAAAAATCAAATGAAGGTGGCCTAGCTGTACTTGATCTAAAATTATATTATAAAGCAGCAGTCACCAAAACCATTTGGTATTGGCTAAGAAATAGATTAGTGGATCAGTGGAAAAGGTTAGGTTTACAAGACAGAATAGTCAACTATAGCAATTTAGTGTTTGACAAACCCAAAGATCTTAACTTTGGGGATAAGAATTCATTATTTGATAAAAACTGCTGGGATAACTGGAAATTAGTATGGCAGAAATTAGGCATGGACCCATACGTTAACACCATATACCAAGATAAGATCAAAATGGGACCATGACCTAGGCATAAAGAACGAGATTATAAATAAATTAGAGGAACATAGATTTGTGGAAGAGAAAGAAATTTGTGACCAAAGATGAACCAGAGACCATTACTGATCACCAAATGGAAAATTTTTATTATATCAAATTAAAAAGCCTTTGTACAAACAAAACTAATGCAAACAAGATTAGAAGGAAAGCAAGAAACTGGGAAAACATCTTCACAATTAAAGGTTCTGATAAAGACCTCATTTCCAAAATATACAGAGAACTGACTCAAATTTATAAGAAATCAAGCCATTTTCCAATTGATAAATGGTCAAAGGATATGAACAGACAATTTTCAGAGGATGAAATTGAAACTATTACCACTCATATGAAAGAGTGTTCCAAATCACTATTGATCAGAGAAATGCAAATTAAGACAACTCTGAGATACCACTACACACCTGTCAGATTGGCTAAGATGACAGGAAAAAATAATGATGAATGTTGGAGGGGATGTGGGAAAACTGGGACACTGATGCATTGTTGGTGGAGTAGTGAACGAATCCAACCATTCTGGAGATCAATCTGGAATTATGCCCAAAAAGTTATCAAACTGTGCATACCCTTTGATCCAGCAGTGTTACTTCTGGGCTTATACCCCAAAGAAATACTAAAGAGGGGAAAGGGACCTGTATGTGCCAAAATGTTTGTAGCAGCCCTGTTTGTAGTGGCTAGAAACTGGAAATTGAATGGATGCCCATCAATTGCAGAATGGCTGGGTAAATTGTGGTATATGAATGTTATGGAATATTATTGTTCTGTAAGAAATGACCAGCAGGATGAATACAGAGAGGACTGGCGAGACTTACATGAACTGATGCTAAGTGAAACGAGCAGAACCAGGAGATCATTATACACACATTGACAATGATATTGTATGAGGATGTATTCTGATGGAAGTGGATTTCTTTGACAAAGAGACCTAATTCAGTTTCAATTGATAAATGATGGACAGAAGCAGCTACACCCAAAGAAAGGACACTGGGAAATGAATGCGAACTATTTGCATTTTTTGTTTTTCTTCCCAGGTTATTTTTACCTTCTGAATCCAATTCTCTCAGTTCAACAAGAAAACTGTTCAGTTCTGCAAACATATATTGTATCTAGGATATACTGCAACAGATTTAATATATATAGGACTGCTTGCCATCTAGGGGAGGGGGTGGAGGGAGGGAAGTGAAAAATCAGAACAGAAGCGAGTGCAAGGGATAATGTTGTAAAAAAAATTACCCTGGCATGGATTCTGTCAATAAAAAAGTTATTATAATTTTTTTTTAAAAAGTGAAAGAGATTAAAGGAATTAGATAGGTAACGAGGAAACCAAATTATCACTCTTTGGTGATGACATGATGGTATACTTAGAGAACCCCAGGGAATCTACTAAAAAGCTATTAGAAATAATCCACACCTTTAGCAAAGTTGCAGGATACAAAATAAACTCACATAAATCATCAGGATTCTTATAAATCACTAACAAAATCCAACAGTTAGACTTACAAAGAGAAATTCCATTTAAAGTAACTACCAATAATATAAAATATTTGGTAATCTATCTGCCAAGGGAAAATCAAGAATTATATGAGCAAAACTACAAAACACTTTTTACACAAATAAAGCCAGATCTAACCAATTGGAAAAATATTAAGTGCTCTTGGATAGGGTGAGCAAATAGAATAAAGATGACAGTACTACCTAAAATAATCTATTTATTTAGCGCTATATTAATCAGATTCCCCCCAAAAAACTATTTTAATGACCAAGAAAAAATAGCAACAATGTTCACATGGAAAAATAAAAGGTCAAGAATTTCAAGGGAACTAATTTTTAAAAAAATCAAATGAAGGTGACCTAGCTGTACCAGATCTAAAATTATATAATAAAACAGCAATTACCAAAACCATTTGGTATTGACTAAGTAACAGACTAGTTGATCAGTGGAAAAAATTAGGTTAAAAAGACAAAATTGTCAATAACTTTAATAATCTATTGTGTGACAAACCCAAAAGCCCCAACTTTTGGAATAAGAATTCACTGTTTGACAAAAACTGCTGGAAAAATTAGAAATTACTATGGCAGAAAGTAGGCATTGACCCACACTTAACATCATATACCAAGATAATGTCCAAATGGGTTCATGATCTATGCATAAAGAATGAGATTATAAGTAAATTAGAAGAACAGGATAGTTTACTTCTTAGAAGTGGAGCAAGGAATTTGTGATCAAAGAAGAACTAGAGATCATTATTGATCACAAAACAGAACATTTTGATTATATCAAATTTAAAAAGCTTTTATATAAACAAAACAGTACAGACAAGATTAGAAGGGAAGCAATAAACTGGGAAAACATTTTTACAGTCAAAGGTCTCATTTCTAAAATTTATGGAGAATTGACTCTAATTTATAAGAAATCAAGCCATTCTCCAATTGATAAATGGTCAAAGAATATGAACAGACAATTCTCAGATGAAGAAATTGGAACTATTTCTAGCCATATGAAAAGATGCTCCAAGTCATTATTAATCAGAGAAATGCAAATTAAGACAACTCTGAGATGCCACTACACACCTGTCAGATTGGCTAAAATGACAGGGAAAGATAATGTGGAATGTTGGAGGGGATGTGGGAAAACAGGGACACTAATACATTGTTGGTAGAATTGTGAATACATCCAGTCATTCTGAAGTGCAATTTGGAATTATGATCAAAAAGTTATCAAACTGTGTATGCCCTTTGATTCAGCAGTGTTTTTATTGGGCTTATATCCCAAAGAGATCTTAAAGAAGGGAAAGGGACCTGTATGTGCAAGAATGTTTGTGGCAGCCCTGTTTGTAGTAGCCAGAACTGGAAACTGAGTAGATGCCCATCAATTGGAGAATAGCTGAAAAAATGTGATGTATGAATATTATGGAATATTATTGTTTGATAAGAAATGACCAACAGGATGATTTCAGAAAGGCCTGGAGAGACTAACACGAACTGATGCTGAGTAAAATGAGCAGGGCCAGGAGATCATCATATACTTCAACAACAACAATATTATATAATGATCAATTCTGATGGACTTGGCTATCTTCAGCAATGAGATGAACCAAATCAGTTCCAATGGAGCAGTAATGAACTGAACCAGCTACACCCAGTGAAAGAACTCTGGGAGATGACTAAGAACCATTACATAGAATTCCCAATCCCTCTATTTTTGCCCACCTGCATTTTTGATTTCCTTCACAAGCTAATTGTACAATATTTCAGAGTCCAATTCTTTTTTGTACAGCAAAATAATGGTTTGCACATTATACTTATTTTGTATTTAATTTACACTTTAACATATTTAACATGTATTGGTCATCCTGCCATCTAGGGGAGCGGGTGGGAGGAAGGAGGGAGAAAATTGGAACAAAAGGTTTGGCAAATGTCAATGCTGTAAAATTACCTATGCATATAACTTGTAAATAAAAAGCTTTAAAAAAAAAAAAAAAAAAAAAGAATGAGTGGGTGAAGTAACAAATTATAAACACAATTGATAATTTCATCCAAGAAAATGACAATAATGAGAAAATATACAAAAATTTATGGGATGCAACCAAAGCATCTCTAGATGCTTACTTGCATAAAATAGAGAAAGAGAAGATTAATGAATTAGGCATGCAACTAAAAAAGCTAGGAAGAAAAAACTAGTTATAAACTCCCAATTAAATATCAAATTTGAAATTCTGAAAAAGGGAAGATTAATAAAATTGAAAATAAGGAAACTATTGAATTAATAAACAAAAGAGTTGGTTTTTTGAAGAAAAAATCAACAATCAAAAAGGGAAAAAAAAAGAAAATCAAATTGTTAGTATCCAAAATGAAAAGGGAGAATTTTCCAACAATGAAGAGGAAATTAGAACAATAATTAGGATTTATTTTGCTCAACTATATAGCAATAAATCTGATAATTTAAATGAAATGAAGAAATACTTATAAAAATTTAGATTGCCCAGATTAAAAGAAGAGGAAATAAATTATTCTATTTTAGAAAAAGAAATTGAACAAGATATTAATCAACTCCTTAAGAAAAAATCTCCAGGGTCAGATGGATTTACACATGTAACCAATCATTTGCCAAATATCTAAAGAACAATTAATTTCAATACTATGTAAACTACTTGGAAAAAATAGGGAAAGGAGTCCTTCAAAAATCCTTTTATGACATAGACATGGTGCTGAAATCTAAACCAGGCAGGGTCAAAACTGAGAAAGAAAAATATAGACCAAATTCTCTAATGAATATTAATGCAAAAATCTTAAATAAAATATTAGCAAAGAAATTACAGTAAGTTGTCCCTAGGATATTATACCATGACCAAGTAGGATTTATACCTGGAATGCAGGTCTGGTTCAACATTAGAAAAACTATTAACATAATTGATTATATCAATAACCAAACTTATAAAAATAATGATTATCTCAAAAACGTGCCAAGAAAGCATTTGGCAAAATTCAACACTCATTAAAATATCCTAAAGTATATGAATAAATGGAATTTTCCTTAAAATGATCAGTAGCATCTATTTAAAACCATCAGCAAGCATCATATGTAATAAGATTAAAAAAAGAATCATTTCCCATAAGATCAGGGATTAAACAAGGTTATTCACTATCATCATTACTATTCAATATTGTATTAGGTATTTTAGTTTTGGCAATAACAGAAGAAAAAGAGATTAAAGGAATTAGAGTAGTTAATGAAGAAATCAAATTATTACTCTTTGCAGAAGATAAGATGGTATACTTACAAAATCCTAGAGAATCAACTAAAAAACTACTAAAGACAATTCACAACTTTAGCAAGGTTGCAGGATACAAAATAAATCCACATAAATCATCAGCATTTTTATATATTACCAACAAAGTCTAGGCAGCAAGAAATACGAAGAGAAATTTCTTTTAAAATAACTGTAGATAATATACAATATTTAATTGTCTACATTGAAGGCAAAGTTAGGAACTATATGGACATAAATGCAAAACATTTTCCACACAAATAAAGTCGGATCAAAGTAATTAGAAAAATATCAAGTACTCATGGGTAGGCTGAACTAATATAACAAAAATGACAATACTATCTAAATTACTCTACTTGTTCAGTGCTATACGAATCAAATTCCAAGAAATTACAGAAGTAGAAAATATATTAACAAAGTTCATCTGGAATAACAAAAGGTCAAGAATTTCTTTTTTTTTCTCCAGGTCCCTGATTTTTTCTTTTTCTTTTTTTTTTTTTAAATAACTTTTTATTGATAGAACCCATGCCAGGGTAATTTTTTTTTTTTACAGCATTATCCCTTGCATTCACTTCTGTTCCGATTTTTCCCCTTCCTCCCTCCACCCCCCTCCCCTAGATGGCAAGCAGTCCTTTACATGTTGAATAGGTTACAGTATATCCTAGATACAATATATGTGTGCAGAACTGAACAGTTTTCTTGTTACACAGGGAGAATTGAATTCAGAAGGTAGAAATAACCCGAGAAGAAAAACAAAAATGCAAGCAGTTTATATTCATTTCTCAGTGTTCTTTCTTTGGGTGTAGCTGCTTCTGTCCATCCTTGATCAATTAAGGGATTCCACTTCCACTGGAATTTAAGCTATTAGGTTATAAGTTAATTGGGATGGTAGAGCCAAATCTTGCTCTTGTATGGAACAAATAGCACCACAGCTGAGGTCTTTTTGCTTACAGTTTGCCTTTGAAAGATGTTCAGTTTTATATACAGTGGAGATTGTGTTCAAAGTTACAAAAGCTAAATTATCATTTTAAATAGGAATAGTGAGGAATGGGAAATGGTTAAATCCATACGAAGAGCTCACTGTCAAAAAACATTCTGGCTATTCAAACCCTAAAGGTATTTGACAAATGGGACTCTAGAAAATATTACCCTATGATTAATATGTGTATTGTTATGCCTCTTACATGAAAATCTTAGAAAAAATTAATATATAGGTTGAGAAATTACACAGTGAATAAGTGTAAATGTTATAAGTTATAGAAATGGAAAGAACTTAAAAACTGGCTAGGGATAATCCATAAATCTGTATAAACAGAAGAGAATTGGTTGCAATTATATGTTATATGGGACAGGGAAACTTCTGCATACTAAGTGTAATAATGAAGTGTTAATAATCACAGTTTTTGTCCCACAGAGTAAGTAAATAATTTTGTCCCACCTGAGAAGGATGGAAGAAAGTAAAGCTCATTTCCCAAATGTAAAATTTGAAAATCCAAAGTGCTTATCTCTGCTGAACTTGGATCTCTCTATATTAGAGATCTTTATTTTCCTCAGCCAAATTATAGGATTTTAGTGGTTATTAGTGATGACTGGACTACTTGCTTCCCTTTGAATAGAGTTCTTTCTGTCTCTGAAAAAGAACAAGTGATCCCATTATTTCTGCTACTTTTCCCCAAAGTTTAGCTGACTCATTCATCAATCCATATGACAACCTGAAATTTTAAATGTTATTCCTGAGTTGGACTTCACTTCATGATATGAATTGAAAAATGAAGTACACGGCTGCCAGCTTATTATAGTGCTCAGACTGCAAGTTACACCTTTTATTTTTCAACTTGTGCATCCCATCTCAGTAAGTACATGCTTACCAAAAAAATGCTTTCTCCATAGTCCTTTACACAGAGAAAAACATTTAGACTTAAAATTTAAGAAAATCCCCTCTATCTCTCCAACATCTACTTCGAATTAGGTAACTTCTCCCAGAAGCCCCATTTAAGCAGGATAGCTAGGAAAGGAATGTTTCATTACTGTTTGATCCACATTCAAGGCTTCCTCTTCAACTTATCGCGTCCTGGCCTCCCTCGAGTCACTGGGTACCTTGATTTTACCCACCTCTTTCAGCTTCTTTCTTCCAGGATTCAAATGGGAGCTCCGTTAGTACAAAGGTTGTCTTTTTTTCTGCTTTTATTTGTGTCAACCATGTAGTTGTGTCAATACAAGTTAACAATCTCTGTTTTAAAATTTTCCTTAGTCTGTTAGAGCTTATTAAGTATTTATGTTTTATGCACTACACTAAGCACTAGTAATACACATACATCCTTGTTTAATGAGTTTTTTTCAACACTGAAAGGTGATGTCCTTTCAAATACCCTAAAAATTTCCTCAGCTCCCCATGACCTATTTCTCTACTTTCATCAACTTCATATAGGATCAGTCATACCTTTTATGTTGCCATTCCACATCAGTTTTCTATTCCTACATCAAAACCTCAAAAAATTTTATTAGCTCTTAATTTCCTGTGAAAGGACTACTTGCATTCCCCATGATATAGTTAGGTTCATTCCCAAAGACACAAAGTTTCTATTCAATTTGGTTAACCGCTGTCTTTCTGGACAGTTTTCTCATTAATTAAGAGCACATTTGTGAAACTGGTAGCCTCTGATGAAGTATATTGGAAGACCACATGATTCCCATATTCTGTCCTGCAGACTAGATTTATTTCTACATGGAAATCCAATTCTAAATGTTATTATATTCTTGTCCCATATCCTTGCTAAGTTAAGGCAAAGGAACTTCATTTTGTTAACTTTTCAATAGGTTGCAAATACCTTATTTCATGCTTCTTTCAAGCTGAAGACCATACCTAATATTATCTATCATTCCATGTCTACCTATACCTTACTCATAAATCTGGTCTTCATTGTCACTATGAACTTTGACTCCTCCGTCCAGTAATACTCAGTGAGGCCATCATTGTTGCACTAATTGAGTGTTTTCTTACTTCTCAATTGGAACTTCAGAGTTTAATTCAATAATGTCCTATATTCTCTTGCTTCTCTCATCCCATTGAAGGTTTGATCTGTACCAAATTCCAGTCTTTAACTTCTCCTATCATGTATCTTCTTTACTCCTAATTGTGTGCTGCTGAGTTGAATTGGAATCAATCAGAAAAATCTGTATTCCTTATAAATTTGTGTTACTAATCTCAATTGGACCCTCATTGTAGCAAGGCAATCTTTTTACTCTTCTCTTAATGATTCTCTATCCTACTCTCCACAAAGACTGTTCCATACCTTCTTTGCTTTCCTCAAACTTGTCATATCATTTCCTCCTCCACCCCCTCAGTTAATGACCCAGTTATGTTCTTTACTGAGAAAATGAAGACTATTTGTCATTTCTTCCTTTTCTTTACCTCTCAGAAACCCCTGACACCATTATCTTAACTCCAATTTTTTATAAATATATGGCTCCTTTTCTAACCAAAGTTAACCCTTTTACATATATCTTTAATCATATTTCCTTCAACAGATTGAGCCCATAATCTACTCTTTATTTTTCAATTCCTCCCTGCTTCTTTATTTCTTCCCTGCTGCATTCAAATGTTCCCAAGTCCCTTTCACTTAGGAAATGCCCTAAGTAGGCCTTATTTTAATGTCACACTGATTATCCTATATTTCCTCTCCATCTCACAAACAAAATCTTAGGAAAATCTGTTTATACTCATCATTTGTATATTAATCTCCTTTTAGTTTTCAATGCTCTGCATTATGGCTTTTTTTCTGACTGAAACATTCCTTTCCAAAGTTACTATTGGTCTCTTGCTCCCCAAGTGACTTTTTTTCAGTTCTAATAATTTTTCACTTCTCTATAGACTTTGGAATTATAGAACATTATCTTTTCTTGGAAACGCTCTCCCCTGTGGTGATGCTGTTGTCTATTGATTCTCTTGTCTGATTTCTCATGTAAATTTGTGGTTCATCATCCATACCATACTTCCTGACTATAGCATCTTCATCAATACAGACCTATTCTGGGCTCTCTTCTCTTTTATTTCTATACTTTTTCATTTGGTGATATCAGTTTACCTAGCTTTAATTGTTATCTCTGTATGGATGAAACTCAGATCAATATATTCAACCTTAAGCTCTCTAATGAACTTCAGTCATGCTTATTCAATTGTCTCAGATATTCCAAATTCTGTTTCATTGGTACCTCAAACAACTTATCCAAAACAGAAAGATCCATTTCCCCATAACTCATACCTTTCCTTCACTTCCCTATTTTTATTGAGGACACCATAATCTTATTTATCATCCAAGCTTATAATCTGTGTCATGAACTATTTCTTTATCTCATTTATTCCACATATCTAGGAAGTTCTTAAATCTTGTCCTTTCTGCCTCCACAAAATCTCTCAAATCCTTCTTCTTTTTTTTTCACAGAATTACTACATTAATTGAGATCAATAATGCTTCTTACCTAGATGATTATAATAGCTTTCAAGTTGATATCCTTGCCTCATTTCCCTCCCTACTTTCACTTATCCTCTACAAAGATTTTAAAAATATAGAGCTTACTATATGACTACCCTGCACAGTAAATATAGAGGACCGTGGATAGTTGGGAAAGGTATACTTGAAGCAAAGATACTTACAGCAGAGTGTTTACGCAGTGTGATTGATGAGATTATTCTCTAGTTCACATATATTTAATGTGATGTAATGATGTAATTATTCAATTTGGCATATATTTAGTGTTATATGGTGACATAATAGATAGTTCTATAGTTGGCACATGCTCAGTATGCTGTAGTGATGGGGATAGGAGAGAGGTCAGAGAACAGCAATTAAATGCCTCTCAGTCTTGAATTATCATCATCACCTTTTACATGAAGAGATCTGTTCTACAGATTTGAGTTAGACCTCCAGCAGCTACTGGCAGGTGGCTCCCATATCACAAGTTAGCTATAATATAGTAAATTCCTCTGTTGCCTCTAAAATCAAAGATAAGTTCTTGTATTTTGTTTTTAAACCCTTCCACAATCTAACTATAAATTACTTCTCCAACTCTTATATACATCGTTCCTCTTCCAAAATGCAATCTTATCAAACTGGCTTTTAATGTTACTCACACACAATATGGCTTTACTACTGTGCCTTTCTATTGGTTGTTTTATACCAAGCATGCACTCCTTTCTTAATCCCCCTACTTTTAGAAGTCCTTAAAAATTCTGACCAAGGATAGGATATGAACAGACAGTTTTCAAATGAAGAAATTGAAACTATTTGTAGTCATATGAAAAGGTGCTTCAAATCACTATTGATCAGAAAAATTCAAATTAAGACAATTCTGAGATACCATTACACACCTCTCAGATTGGCTAAAATAACAGGAAAAGCTAATGACAAATGTTGGAGGGGATGTGGAAAAATTGGGACACTGATACATTGTTGGTGGAAATGTGAACAGATCCAACCATTCTGGAGAGCAATTTGAAACTATGTCCAAAGAGTTATCAAACTGTGCATACCCTTTCCAGAAGTATTACTGGGCTTATATCCCAAAGAGATCTTAAAGAAGGGAAAGGGACCCATATGTGCAAAATTGTTTGTGGCAGCCCTTCTTGTAGTAGTGAGAAACTGGAAATCGAATGGGTGCCCATCAATTGGAGAATAGCTGAATAAATATGGTATATGAAGGTTATGGAATACTATTGTTCTATAAGAAATGACCAGCAGGATGATTGCAGAGAGGCCTGGAGAGACTTACATGAATTGATGTTACGTGAAATTACCAGAACCAGGAGATCATTATACATGGCAACAACAAGACTATACAATGATCAGTTTTGATGAATGTAGCTCTCTTCAACAATGAGGTGATTCAAACCAGTGCCACTTGTTCAGTGACAAAGAAAGCCATCTACATCCAGATCGAGGATTGTGGGAACTGAATGTAGACCACAGCATAGCATTCTCACTTTTTCTGTTGTTTGCTTACATTTTGTTTTCCGTCTCAGCTTTTTTTCCTTCTTGATCCATTTTTTCTTGTGCAGCAAGATAACTGTACAAATATGTGTAACATATATTGGATTTAAAATATATTTTAACATATTTAACATATATTGTACTACTTGCCATCTAGGGGAGGGAGTCAAGGCAAGGAGGGAATAATTTGGAATAGAAGGTTTTGCAGGGGTCAGTGTTAAAAAATTACCCATGCATATATTTTGTAAATAAAAAAGTTTTAATAAAAAGAAAATCTGAACAAGGGCAGCTAGATGGCACAGTACATAGAGCGCAGGCCCTGAAATCAAAAGGACCTGAGTTCAAATCCAGCCTCAGACACTTAACATTTCCTAGCTGTGTGACCCTGAGCAAGTCACTTAATACCAATTGGCTGAGGAAAAAAAATTCTGACCAAACCCAACTTCTGTACAAAGACTTTTCTAATTACCTAGATTCTAGTATTCACCCAATCAAAATTACCTTATATTTATTTTCTGCATATTGTTATGACCATTTGTTTCTGTGGGGTGAGTGCTCACACTAACAAAACAGTGAATCATTGAATTATTGATACACCAAGTATTTAGAATAAATATTTAAAAGCAAAAATATAGTACCTTTTTTTTTTAGTACTTTTTCCACTAGTTTAGCTTTTTTTTTTTTATATATATATTTCTCTTAATTCTTACCATAGGCTTCCCTTTCAGTTAAAAAAAAATCTTTTTATTATTGTGCTCTTAATCTTTGTCTTGCTTAAGTAATCAAAGATCCCTGGGGTTCTCTTTCAGAAACCTGCTGCCCTCTTAGTCACAATAATTCATCTGCCTAGTCCATGCTGATTCACATATCTGTATCTTTCTACATATAGCTGAATTAACTTACTGTGATATCCACACATTAGAGAATAGTTTTAAGGCATTTAACTGTAATTAAGAGTAGTCAACACTGAATTACACTTTTGACTGATAGTCTGATTCAGAAATTGATGGTCTCTTCATGTATGTGATGCTTCTATCTCTTGATTCTCCAGTTTGATTTCTCATGCAAATTTGTGGCTTATCATCCTTATTATGCTTCCTAACTGAAGCATCTTCATTAACATAGCCCTATTCTGGACTCTCTCATATTTTTTTCTCTACACTTGGTGATATAATCAGTTCACCTAGCTAGGATTGCAAATAAATTTTGCTATAGGCAACATTTTGTTTTTAATTGAAATCTACCTTTTATAAGAAAAATAAAGTTACCAAGAAATTGCAAATCTCAATAAATTTGAGTAAACCAATAAGATGTCTTTTGAAGTAACATTTAAATGAACAACAAGTTATTTGAGATCCATTTATCCTTTGCACATAAAGTATTTCTTGTGTTTTCTTAACATATGGAAATAAATCCAATTACTGTATAATTCTAATATTATTTCCTTCTTCAAGGCTAGATCTTTTGAGCCAGACTATCATTTCTAGGACTATAATTCAGTCTTGCTTTCCACTTTGGATGAGAATTTTTACCCCATAATTTAATATTTTTCCTATTACATGTAAAACAATTTTTAACATTTCTTCTTAAAACTTTGAGCTCCAGATTCTCTCCCCTCCTCCCTAACTTCTCATTGAGAAGACACATACATGTAAAGCTATACAAAACATTTCTTTAAAAAAGTACATTTCACTTTGTATGAGCTCATAGAAGTCTTTCTAGGTTTTTCTAAGGGTATTCTCCTTCTCAGTTCTTATAGCTCCATAGTATTTCATCATAAACACATAATACAATTTGGTCAGCCATTCCTCAATTTCCAATTCATTCAATCATAAAAAAGCTGCTATAAATAATTTTTCATATAGGTTCTTTTCTTTTTAAAAAATATTTTCTGTTGGGATACATTCCTGGTAGATTAATCTTATTTAATCTTTTATGATTTCTCTTGATTACACCCATATGCTTCTCTTAATTCTCATAGTTGAAAATCAAAATTTCTATTCAGCTTTGATTTTTTTCATCAAGAATATTTGAAAAATCTCTATTTCGTTGAATATACATTTCCCCCAAGAAGGTTTATACTCAGTTTTTTGTTGGGTGGTTGATTCATGGTTATAATTCTAGTTCCTTTGTTTTCCAAGATAGCATATTCTAAATCCTATGATCTTTTGATGTAGAAAATCCAAATCTTATGTTGTCCTGATGGTGGCTTTTCCATGCTTGACTTTTTTTTTCCCTGGATGCTTGCAAAATTTTCTCCTTGACCTGAGAGTTCTAGAATTTGACTATATTATTCTTGGGATTTTTCATTTTATTCACCTCTTTCAGGAGATGATCAATGGATTCTTTCAATTTCTAATTTGCCTCTAGTTCTAGAATATCATGACAATTTTCCTTGATAATTTCTTAAAAGATAATGTCTAGTTTCTTTTTTTATCATTGGTTTCAGGTAATCCAATAATTTTTAAATTATCTCTTCAGGATCTATTTCTAAGAAAATATTTCACTTTTTAAAATTTTTTCCTTTATTTTCCTTTTGTTTTATTGTTTCTTGATTTGTCATAGTCATTAGCTTCCATTTTTCAAATCTAATTTTTAAGTAATTATTTTCCTCAGTGAGCCTTTCTTTTTCCTTTCCTATTTGGCCAATTTCACATTTTTTAATAATAGGTTTTAATTTTCAAAATATATGCAAAGATAATTTTCAATATTCAACCTTGCAAAACCACATGTTCCAAATTTTGGGACAAATTTCTCTTCGCTGTAATAGGTCTTTTTTGCCTCTTCATGTGATGTAATTTGCTCAACTTTATCTCCCCTTTCCTCTTCTTCCAAAACAACTCTCTTTCCACTCCTAGTTTCTTTTTTATATCACCACAATAAAACCAAATTATGCCTATACCCTCTAAGTATGTCCCTAAAAAAGATACAGTTCTCAAGAGTTAAACATATCTTCCCATATAGAATTGTAAACATTTTAACCTTTTAAAAAAACATATTTTTCCTTCACTTTTTGAGTTTTTTATGCCTCTCTTCCATTTGCACAATTTTATTTTTTAAGGATTTGTTTTCTTCATCCAATTTCTGTCCTTCTTTAGATTCTGTCTTGCATAACATTCATCCCGCCCCATTTTTTTTCTTCCACTTCTCATTTGATTTTTAAGTCTTTGGGGACTTGAGATTAATTTATATTCCCATTTGAGACTTTGCAGGTTATTTTGACATGCCGTACTCTTCTAAATGTGTCCTTTGGTCTTTCATGTTGCTATAATAGCTTTCTTTGGTCAGGATTCTTTTCTGCTTTTTGCTCATTTTACCCATTTTCTGATTTTTAAAGTTGAGATAGACCTTTCCTGAAGTCTTTCTACGTTATCTCAGACTGGAAAATAAAACATCATCCTATTTTTTGTGGAGCCCATTACTTCAGAATTCATTTAGAAACTTGATTTAACATTGTTTCTGAAAAAATTGGGAAATTTCTTGGCTTTGCTTCACAATCTTGGCTCTGCCTTCAAACAAAATTAAAATAAAATTTTAAGCAGTTATCCTACTTTATTGAATTACAGGTTGAAATATTCTTACAAACATTATTTGATATATGTACACATATATGCATATATATAAGATTATATGAATGTTCATATAAATGTATACATAAGATTATATATTTGATCATGTTATTATGTATAGATTTCATAAGGGTTAAAAAGTCTCTAGGAACAAGGAATGCAGTTCAAGGCATGTGGGAGGACCTAAGGGATGAGAGGTACTGAGGTGCAGGTGAGTTCTATGTGGAGGTGGGGCATAGCCCCAAGAGGCAGTGTTTGACCCGGGTACTAGATCTTCCTTCTTAGTGCTTTCAAAACCTAGCCTGCCTTCCTCCCTCATCTCAGGCCAATTCCATTATGTCAGGCTTTTATAGAACCTCCCCTTTCCCCGGATCTTCAGGGGCTATAAATATATGCTATCTAAGGATAAAGTTCTCTTTTGCTTCACCTCTACCTCCAGGTGGTCTGTCTCTGTAGAATCCAGGTTGGCCCGAAGATGAGTAAATGTGGCCTAGCCATGCCATCCATGGATGGACAGTTAAGAGTAGCTCTAAGAGAAGCTACAAGGTTAAGGTAGCATTAAGAGACACTATAAGTGGCACCCGAACAGAGACAATTTTGGTTAGGACCTCACCTTGTAGCAGGCCTACAGATGGAAAGAGACACAGAACTCTGCTCTTGTGAGTAGAAAGTTAGGAAAGGGGACAAATCATTGTGAGGGTCCCACACCAGGAGGTGCTAGGGAAAGAAGATTATAGAATAGTTAAGCAAAAAAGATTGGCAATTGATTTTAAAAAGTGGGAGGCAGTATCCAGTCAGATGGCTTACTATGATAAGGAAATGCTGGGAGCCATCCGGGAATTGCATCACCTCATTTATCAAGTGATTGGGGACACTTTAAGAGGTGCAAGCCCCAATCCATTAAAAGTAGATAATGAAGTGCAAATGGAGAGTCATAAAACAAATGAGGGTCATAAAACAAATGAGGGTAGTAAATTTGTAATCACCTGGACTAGCCATTCCCATAAAATGGAGCTGGTGGAAGTTAGCTGTGGGAAAGAATCAGAAAATAAACAAGAAGATGAAGGAGGTGGATTGGATGTGATGAAAAAGGAAAAGGTAGTGAGGAAGAAGCAGGAAGTAGCTATGATGGAACAGGAAGAGGCAGGGATAAGATGAGTAATGAGAAATTAAACAGAGGGACATATGACCTTGAGGAAAAGCATGGCCTTCTCCCTCATCCCACACCCTCCCTGAGGAGATATGTCTACTGTACACTCCCTCTACGCCCGCTTATGAAGGCTTTGGAGATTCCCAAGCTAGTTTAGGACAAATAATACAGAAAGCTGGAAAGTATAAAAGAAATAAGGATCAAATGCAATATGATGCAGCAGTTTATGTAGCTGTGTCCCAATGTGCTCAAAGAGAATTTAGCAAAATTCAAGCTTCTGGAAAGCAGAGGCCCTCCATGACTAGAACTAAACAGGGCCCAGATGAATCTTTTCTTGATTTTGTGGCCTGCCTACAGGTGGCTGTTGAGAGGTCAATGGGCAGAGGAGAAGCCTCCAGCCTCCTTATACAGAAATTGGCAGGGGAGAATGCTAATACTAACTGCCAGAAGGCCATGCCTACTATAGATGGGGAGGCTGGCCTGGAAGAGATGATAAAAATATGTGAGAATGTCGGCTCCAGTGCCTTTCAAATGAATGCCCTCATGGCTGCTATATCTACAGAGGTTGCAGCAGAAGATTTGCCCTGGCAGTTTGCAGACAATGGGATATTCCAACCCCTGGTAGTTGTAGGTCTCAGGTAAAATCAATGGGGCAGGGACATAGTGAAGGCTTGTGGGTTCTCAGTTTATATACACCTCCACAGGATTTTTAATTTGGGTCATTGGGTATTTGGGCACCACCTTTCATACCATGCCCACACTATTAACATGGAAATCTAACACCCCGGTTTGAGTACCCCAATGGCCTTTCTCAGTTTAAAAAGCCCAAACCTTATGTGAAATTACACAACAGTTGAAGGTTTGACATATAGAATCAATGTCTAGCCCATGTAATAGCCCTGTTTTTATTATAAAGAAAAAATCTGGGAAATTCAGAATGCCAGTGGACCTTATGGCCATTAATACTACTATTGAAACTATGGGAGCCCTACAGCCTGACATGCCATCTCCTAGTCTAATACCCACTGGCTGGCCAGTTACAGTAATAGACATATAAGATCATTTCTTCTCCATCACTCTGGCCCCAGAGGATAAGAAAAGATTTGCTTTTACCATCCTTCTGTAAACAATGCAGGACCTGACCTGCATTACCAATGGAAAGTTCTCCCCCAAGGGATGTATTGTAGTCCCACTTGTATCAGGTGTAAGTAGTGCAAGTGCTAGAAGGAATTAGGAAGGTGTGGCTTCGTGCTGTGACACTACATTACATGAGTGATATATTGTTATCAGTGGCAATGGGAAAGATCTCTCTGCTCTGCTGAAGGACATCATAAGCATTCTCACTCAACATGGACTGGAGGTAACCCAGAAAAGATCCAACATAACTATCCCATCATTTACGTGGGACTCCACAAGAGGACTTCAGCAGTTACTAATCAGATACCTATCTTACAGTTAGATAAGGTGAATACTCTGAACCTATTTCAGAAACTTGTTGGACCAGTTCAGTGGTTAAGGACTCATGCCCCTATTCCTATTTCTTTGAAGCAGCCTTTATATGACATCTGAAAAGGATTTAAGAGATACCCAGAGCCCATTAACAGTTTATCTGCTATCCTAGTGCTCAGAGGCATTGAAGATTCTGTCTTACAACCTCAGAATTCTTCAATTGCTAACCTTCTTGCTAAATTGCAGCTGATTTTACAGACTAGGAAATAATCCCATTTACATCCTGCATGCATATTCTCACCAATGATGTACAAGAGATTTATTTGCGGGCAATGAGGTGGCAGACTGTGCTTTTCAATGTTCCCTTCTCACAGTTGCCACATCCCCTAAATGTGCCCATGAGTTTCTCCATTTACCCGCTAATTCTCTACATTGACTTTATGGCCTCACTGGGGAACAAGCACAACAGAGAGTGAAGCAGTGTGTTCAGTGTGTTCATTTTCTCCCTAATCCGCCTAGTAAAGGAGTTACTGCCCCAATGATTTGTGGCAAATGGATATGACATATGTGGGCCGTGTGGCCCTCCAGGTTTGATTTGATGCATTTTCTAAATTCCTTTGGGCCACAGTGGCCTCCTGTGAGAACACTCCTTCGGTCTTTAAACATTTGTATAGTTGCTTCTCCTCTCACAGAGTTCCTAATACCATAAAGACCAACAATGGGCCAGCTTATACCTCTAAGCAGATGGCCACTTTCTTCGCCACATTTGCCATTAAACATGTTACAAGGATTCCCTATAATCCACAGGGTCAGGCCCTAGTGGAATGGGTCCATTGTACTCTGAAGGCCACTCTTTTTTATTTTTTTAATAGCTTTTTATTTACAAGTTATATGCATGGGTAATTTTACAACATTGACAAATTGCCAAAATTTTGTTCCAATTTTTCCCCTCCCTTCACCTATCCCCTCCCCTAGATGGCAGGATGACCAATACATGTTAAATATATTAAAGTATAAATTAAATACAAAATAAGTATACATGTCCAAACATTTTGGTTATTTTGCTGTACAAAAAAGAATCAGACTCTGAAATATTGTACAATTAGCCTGTGAAGGAAATAAAAAAAAATGCAGGCAGGCAAAAATATAGGGATTGGGAATTCTATGTAATGGTTCTTAGTCATCTCCCAGAGTTCTTCCGCTGGGTGTAGCTGATTCAGTTCATTACTGCTCCATTAGAACTGATTTGGTTCATCTCATTGCTGAAGATGGCCAGATCCATCAGAATTGATCATCATATAGTATTGTTGTTGAAGTATATAATGATCTCCTGGTCCTGCTCATTTCACTCAGCACCAGTTCATGTACGTCTCTCCAGGCCTTTCTGAAATCATCCTGTTGGTCATTTCTTACCGAACAATAATATTCCATAATATTCATATACCACAATTTATTCAACCATTCTCCAATTGATGGGCATCCACTCAGTTTCCAATTTCTGGCAACTACAAAGAGGGCTGCCACAAACATTCTTGCACATACAGGTTCCTTTCCCTTCTTTAAGATCTCCTTGGGATATAAGCCTAGTAGTAACACTGCTGAATCAAAGGGTATGCACCGTTTGATAACTTTCTGAGCATAGTTCCAAATTGCTCTCCAGAATGGCTGGATGTATTCACAATTCCACCAACAATGTATTAATGTCCCTGTTTTCCCACATCCTCTCCAACATTCTGCATTATCTTTCCCTGTCCTTCCAGCCAGTCTAACAGGTGTGTAGTGGTATCTCGGAGTTGTCTTAATGAAGGCCACTCTTCTTAAACAGAAAGGGGGAGTAAGTAGACAGAATCCCCAAAGGCCCTCACAGGCAAATGTGTATAAGGTCTTATATAATTCCAATTTTTTTGTGCCTGGATAGGGATACCAGCCTCTCTCCAGGAATGATACATTTGGCACAATCTTATAGACAGGACAGAAAACTAAGCTCCATAAAAACAGTGCTTCAAGCGCCAGAGAACATTCAAAAGGTCTTTTGGAAGCATGAGGAAGGATATCCTTAGTACTTTGGAGAGGACCAGGATATTTATGTCTTGCAGATCCTGATGGGGAAGGCCTCTGGAGTCCAGAAAGAAGAACAAGGAAAGTTTCCCCTATTAAAACAGAGGCTGAAGAAGAAGAGGAAATGACCCAAGAAACGTCCCAAACAGGATCATAGCAGAGAGATGACTACCCTTGCTAGACTGGCTTTGTGATTGGATCCAACATACTTCCTTTCCCATCCCTTTCTATTGTATCCCATGGGCTCCATGTAGCCATTTTCGCATTGTTTTTTCTTTTGCTTTTGCCTACTTTGCTAGGATGCTTTATACATAATCTTAGAAAATTCTTTAGAGGTGCTTATGGAAGAACTTCTCATTCTTCAGCATGAGAACACTTGGTCTTATAAATAATAGAGGGAGAGATTTAAGGCTTAAAAAGCCTCTAGAAGCAAGAAATGCAGTTCTAAGCATGTGGGAGGACCTGAGGGATGAGAGGTACCAAAGGGTAGGCAAGTTCTATGTGGAGGTGGGGCATAGCCCCTACCCAAGCCCCAAGAGGCAGTGTCTGACCCCAGGTACCATGTTTCCCTCCTTAGTGCTCTCAAAGGCTAGCACGCCTCCCTCCCTCTTCTCAGGCCAATCCCCTTATGCCAGGTTCCTAGAGGACCTCCTCTTCCCCTGGATCCTCAGGGGGGTATACATATGTGCTATCTAAGAATAAAGTTCTCTTTTACTTCATCCCTACCTCTTGGTGATCTGTCTCTGTCTCTGTGGGATCCAGGTTGGTGCCCAAAGACAGGTAAGTGGGGTCTGGCCTAGCCATCAACAGATGGACAGTTAAGAGTAACTCTAAGGGGAGCTACAAGTTAGGGTAGCATTAAAAGATGCTACACACTTCTTATACAATTTCTTATGTTATATATAATATTTCATTGTATAATCTTATTATATATTCTAGGAATAAAGTTTCTCATGCAGACTGAAAATGCATGTATGTTGGGGAGAGCAAATAAATAAAAGTACAAAATGGAATGTAAGGCAGTTGAGGTCAAGAGACATTGCAGGATAGGAGGAATTAAATTCAGGGAAAATATTTTAAAGATTACTTAAATTCTATTGCATGTATTTGTCCTTACTCTTCTGTGATATTGTTCTCCATTTATCCCTCCCCTGAATTTCAATAAAATTTTAATGTACAGGGGGGATAAGTTCGTTATGCTCCAAATGTGTAAAATGGTCTATGTTTCACACGGATAGCCTTTGATCCTTTTTACAATTACTTGTGTTTTGTATACTTCAGACTCTTTCTTTGGTTTATGCTTTGGTATTTATATTATTATTTATCCATATTTTGATCTTTGTGCTTCTGCTTCTTGACCCTTCCATTTTTGTCTGTTTTATCTTTGTCTTCCTGGCTCCTTTCTTAATTTCTGGATACTTTAGCTTCTAGGGCATGTTCACTAAGTGCCAAGATGAGTTCATTATGAATATCATGCCATACTAA
The DNA here is from genome assembly GCF_016432865.1 of Antechinus flavipes. Lineage (NCBI taxonomy): Eukaryota > Metazoa > Chordata > Mammalia > Dasyuromorphia > Dasyuridae > Antechinus > Antechinus flavipes. The sequence continues at coordinate 177,727,738 of NC_067398.1, forward strand.
CTTCATTTCCTTTTTTGGTTACTCGACATTAGGGGAATTCCATAGACATACTACATCTGGATTTCATAAAGGCTTTTGACTAACATCTGCTTTTAACAAGATAGAGATATTATATTAGATTATAGTATAGTTCTGTGTGTTGACACCTAATCATTGGATCAAAATTCATATTGAGGAAGAATTGATGTCAACTTGTAAGGTAGTCTCTAGTAGAGTGCCAAAGACATCTTTCAGTTTTTTTCTATTCAATATTTTATCAATCATTTCATTGGAAGCATAAATGGCAAGTGTTTTTACTAAACCTGAAGAGGACTTAGAGAGGGAAGGGACACTGAATAATGGAATATTATTTTGAATTCATTTAATAATAATATCCAAAATGATATAACCAATTAGAATAGCAGAAGTTAGTAGTTGCCTAATTAGAATAGTAGAAGAGTTGAGGGGAGTAAAATAGAATTCAATATAAATTCCTGAACTTGTATTTTAAAAGTATATAAAATCTAGCTTTGGAGAGACATGATTAGCACACATGAAAAATAATTAAGTTTTCTAAAAAAAAAGCACATTCAAAGAATTTAGCAGCATGATGGGGAAGCTAAAAGAACTAAAATATTAGGCACATCTAGAACTTACTTTTCACCATACTACTATCTCTTCCATCTCCAGTGGCTAGGACTCTCTCTTCCTTCAGATGCTATCTTCTCCATGAAGCTTTGATTGAACTCCTTAATCACCTCATCCAACACTTCACCAATTCAAGTTACCTGAACTCTTCCTTTATAGTTATATTCTATCTCATGTATACATATTTGCCAAACTTTTTTAAAGTACCACTTCCTTGAAAGCAGAGTCTATTGATTTTACAATAGTTAGATTATAATCCATTAAATTGTAAACTCCTTAAGGGCAGGAATGGTCTTTGACTCTCTTAGTATCCCCAATACTTAAGAGCAATACCTGGAATATAGTAGGCATTTAATAAATGTTTAATAATTGTTTGAGATATCTATATTTTGTGTACAGCATAGATGATTTAAAAGTGCTTACTTAATTGAATAGACTTAGGCTGTATTAAAAGAAAAAAGCACAGGTACCGTAATGGTACCCACGTTATTTGTGCTCGGACGGCAAAGTCGATACGGGCCGGAAGGGAGCGGAGGCTGGAAGGCTTTCACGGCCTGAGCTTGGCAACTCTGATTGATCCGGAGTGAGGCAGGGGCCAGAGTAAGGGAATTAACAGTTCTATTTTCTGCCTTGATTTTTTATAACATCTATACTTTTATATATTGAGGACATCTTTGTGGTGCAATGGATATAGTGCCAGCCCTGGAATCAGAAGGACTTGAATTCAAATCCAGCCTTAAACATTACTAGCTATGTGACCATGGGCAAGTTACTTAATCCTCCATGTTCTCATCTGTAAAATGAACTGAACAGGAAATGGTAAACCATTCCAGTATCTTTGCCAAGAAAATTATAAATAAGTTTATGAAGAGTTGGACATGACAAATAAACAAAGCAACAGTAACTAATTATATATCCAGTTATCAGCACTACACTTTCTGTGAGATATTGACAATTTGAAGCATATCTATATATAATGGCAAGCACAATCAAAGACTCACAGAACCTCAGAATTGTAAGAGGCAGATAGGCAGAGGCACAAGGGATAAGTGCTAATCCAGAAGCTGGAAAGATCTGACTATAAATTGACCACAGAAACCTAATAGCTATGTGATCCTGGATAAGTAACATAATTTCTGCCTATTTAATTATCTCACCTGTAATGACCGCGTATTTAAAATCAGCTGGAGTCAGGAATTCAGGTTAAGGGAAAAATCTTCAATATTTATTGAAGTGAAGAGGTGAATAAAGATTGCGATAGCAAATATAGGCAGCTGCGACAGGAAGCCAGATAACAGAGAGCGATCTGAGCTGAGCCCACCTTGGCAATGGCAATCCCAAAAGTCTCTCCCTCCCCTTCCTTTTCCACTCCCCTGCCTCCACCCACCAAAATCGTCATTTCCTATACAACACATCAGGCCATGCACAAAGAGTGGGCGGGGGCCATTCTTTCTCCAAGCTTATATATTAATTGAGTATGGTCCAATTACTATTTAGCCTCATGTGCTTGGGACCTCAGTGCATCAACTCAAGCCTCAGCCCATTACATCTCCCGCTTTCTTTTGTTTTAGAACACAGGTGATCATGCCATCCCTGACTCCTCAGGGAGGTCAGAGCCCCCAAGGGGAGGTGATCACACCCTCCCTGATTTCTCAGGAAAGGAGGTGAAAGCACCGAAAAGGAGGTGATCACGCCCTCCCTGACATCTCAGGAAGGGAGATGAAAAGCACCAAAGGGAAGTGGGGGTTGCTAGCAGGTTTCTGGGCTCAAGGATCTTATTATGCACAAACCCATCAGCATGGGAACACATAGCACACAGCACATAGCACATAGCAACAATGTAGAGGCTATTAGTGATGACTCTCCCCACAGTCAGTGCAGGCTTGATGTGGTGTAACAAACATGAATTATACACCCAAGTAACGGTATAACAAACAATATAAATCAACATTATGATGTAAAAGATTGCCAGAAGTCCTAGAAGGAGAGTATGTAAACAGCAGTCACACATACACCTCTTCAGCAGCCAAGAGATAGTCCAAAACCAGTCTATTGTCCATTGCTTCACATATCAGGGAATCCAATGATTCCCCCAAGTTTTTGAAGTCCAGCAAAAGTCTTTTTGTCTTAGGGAATCCAATGATTCCAGCAGATTTTGAAGTCCTGTAACAGTATTATCATTTCTCAGAAAATCCAATGATTCCTGAGGGCTTTCAAGTCTTATGTCTCAAAGAATCCAATGATTCCTGAGGGATTTAAAGTCCTACAACAATCTAATGTCTCAGAGAATCCAATGATTTCTGAGGGTTTTGAAGATTTTCTATGTCCATGAGTCAAATGCCATAACTGCCACACTCTTTCAATGGTGAGCACAATCAGCAACAGAACCACCCGATGTTTCTTGGGTCTTCTCCTTCGTTTCAAGCATCTGCTCCGTCTCTCTGCGATGGACAAGGCGAATATGGCTTGTTGGCACCCATCTGATTCCTTCTCCACCTGTAGAGATACAAGCAAACCCTCTCCCCCAAGCAGTTAGCCTATCTGGTCCCTTCCATTCACCACTTTCTGGGTCTCTCCACATCACCGGGCGATTATCTAAAGATAGTGGAGCTGCTCACACTGGACATTGCCCTTCCGGTGGGTTATAAAACCTCTCTGCCGGAGCCAGTGCATCTTTGTCAAAAATCAAGAAGTTAATAGTATAAAGTGCTAGATTTAGTAGTTCTCTAGGGTTACCTGTGGCTCCCCCTTTCTTTTGTTTTTGGAGGAGCGTCTTAATGTCTCTGTTTCTACTCTCTACTATTGCCTGTCCTTGAGGATTAAAGGGTATGCCAGTGGTGTGTAAAATCTTATACTGTGCACAAAAGTGTGCAAAATGTTTGGAGGTGTATGCAGGACCATTGTCTGTTTTTATTGCTTGTGGCACACCCATAATGGCAAATGCTTGCATGAGGAATTCAGTGACCACTCGGGCTGTCTCTTTTGCTGCTGGTATGGCAAAAGTGAATCCTGAAAAGGTGTCTACCACAACATGGATAAAAGACAGACGACCAAAAGATTTATAATGGGTCACATCCATTTGCCAGATTTCATTGGGTCTCAAAACATGAGGGTTCTTCCCTGGAGGCAGTGTAGGAGCGTGGAAAGGAAGGCAAGCTGTACAGCTTTTTACTATGCTCCTAGCTTCCTCTTTTGTTATCCCAAATTGTAAACGCAAAGCTCGAGCAGCCTGATGGTATTTAGAATGGGATTCCTGGGCCTCCTGAAATAAAAGTGTACTGGCTAACATAGTTAAAAGGCTATCTGCCTTTGAAATCCCATCAAAAATAGGGCCTGGGAGTCCACTATGTGAGTGGACATGCAAGATATAAATCTTACCTGGATGTTTTCTCACTTGCTCCTGAAGTTCCTTAAAGAGCTGATATATATTAGAAGCTGCAAATTTTATTTGGGCTGTGGCAATTCTTTGTACCACACCTACTGAATAGGCTGAATCAGATATTATATTTATGTCTCCTGGGTAATAAGTGAGAGCTAACATGATTGCATATAATTCGTTTTGCTGAGTGGACTGAAAAGGAGTTCTGACTACTCTCTTTATAGTTAAGTCATGAGAGTGTACAGCACAAATATTGTGCTTGGATGCATCTGTAAAGATAGTTGGTCCTTTAAGAGGAACTTTAGAAACTTTTTCTTCAAGAATCCATCACCAATTATGTAAAAGTCTGGTTATCTTTAATGGAGACCCATGTATAAAATTAGGAGCCATGGCTAATAAAATTTGCCACTCTGGGATGGTCTCACAACACACATTAATTTGTGTATTGGTGTAAAAGGTGTATATCTTATCAGGTCTTGTCCCAGATGATTGTACTGCTCGCTTAATGGCCTTTAACAAAATTCTAGCCACAAGCACTGGGTAATGAGTAAGGCTTTGTTCTGGTTGTGCCGGGAGGTTCACCCACTCTATCACACTGTCTCCTTGATGAAGGACTGCTGTGGGTGCCTCTTGCGTGGCAAAAACTGATATTTCCAAGGGTTTTTGAGTGACTCTTTCAACCACATTGGATAAAGCCAGTTCAACTTCTCTCAGAGCCTCTTGAGCTTCTTTTGTAAGCTGGCGTGGTGAATTTAAAGCACTGTCTCCCCTTAAAATGTCATATAATGGTTGTAACTGATAGGTAGTCAAGCCTAACACTGGTCGCATCCATTGGATGTCTCCTATCAATTTCTGAAAATCATTTAAGGTGTTTAGCTTCTCTGTTCTTAAGATCAGTTTTTGTACTGTAAGCACCTTAGGGTATACTTCATATCCTAAATATTGAAAAGGAGCATGTCTTTGAATTTTCTCTTCAACTATGTATAATTTGTAGTATCTTAGTGTTTCTATGGTCTTTTGTAGACATGCTTCTAGCATTTGTTCCTCAGGTGCACATCCCAATATATCATCCATATAATGTAATAGTATAACTTTTGGAAATGCTTTTCTTATTGGAGCAAGAGCAGCAGCAACATACATTTGACACATAGTGGGGCTGTTTTTCATTCCCTGTGGCAAAACTGTCCATTCATATCTTTTATAAGGCTCAGCTAAGTTAACGCTGGGCACTGAAAAGGCAAATCTTTTCATATCCTCCTTATCCAGAGGGATAGAATAGAAACAATCCTTAATATCGATGACCCAAAGAGGCCACTCTCTAGGCAATTGAGTAGGAGATGGAAGTCCAGGCTGAAGAGTTCCCATAGTTTCCATCTGTTCATTTACTTTTCTTAAATCAGTGAGCATCCTCCATTTTCCTGATTTCTTTTTTACAACGAACACTGGGGAATTCCAAGGACTTAGAGAAGGTTGTAAATGCCCTTGTTCAAGCTGCTCCTGTACTATATCTAATAAGGCCTGAATTTTATCACTACCTAAGGGCCACTGTTCTATCCACACTGGTGTATCAGTTTTCCATTGGATAGGAACAGGTGAAAGTGTTGGCAGGCCTTCAACAGCAGCCCTGCTTAAAAAACCGAAGTACTCATTTTTAACCCTAATTGTTGTAAAACGTCTCTTCCCCACAGATTTATGGGGAGTTTTTCAACTATAAAAGGAGTAAAAATTCCTGTTTTGCCTTCAAAGGTCCATCTCATAGGGGCAGCACTAACTTCAGCTGCTATTGATCCTCCTACTCCAGACATATAGGTGTCTGCTTTAATCTTTGGCCAGTGACTGGGCCAATTGGTACCTCTAATAACTGTACGATCCGCACCTGTGTCTACCAATCCTTCCAATGATAGGCCATTTATATAGATCGTGAGCATAGGTCAGTCAGCTGTTACAACTGCTGTCCAGTATATTCCTGGATTTTGTGGTCTGGAGTCAGAACCTGGGTGACTATCACCAGGTTGCTTATTAGGATTCTGTATGAGTAAACCTGATGCTACTACTTCTCCTGGGTGATAAGTCACACATTGTCTACCTGTATTAGTGACTGGGATATTATCTACACATTCCCCAGTTTCCCACATCAGTGTGTGGATGGACACTGTTTTGTACGTACAAAAAGGAGGTGAAATGGTCAAGCCTACTGTGCCTGGAGGTAGGGGATCCATAGGTTGGAGAGGAACAGATTTCACCTCTCCAGGGGGTATCTCAGTTGTCCCAGCTGCATACAGCTCTATTCTCCCCAATTGTAATTCCCTTCTGCCATCAGGTTGCTTCCTGGCTGGTTGACTGTGTAATCCCCTTCTCCAATCATATGGCTTTCTGGCTAATTGGTCATGTCTGGGTACTGGACTTCTAGGCACTCTCTGGGTGCACCATTGGCTGCCATCATGCCCCAAATGTTTTTTGCCTTGGGCCCTGGGGCTGGGCCCCTCATCCCGTTTCCCTGAATCTGTCTGCATTCTGAGGCCCAATGGAAGCCTCTGTTGCATTTTGGACATGGGGTACTGGGTCTTGTTCTCCCACCTTGTTTTCCCATTTTATCTCTATACCAGCATTGAGCTTTCAGATGCCCTACTTTTCCACACTGAAAGCATCTATGAGTCTCTCTGGAAGTCCCTTGCCAAGGGGGACTCTGTCTTCCCATGTTTGGATTTTGGGAAGTCTGCACCATAGCCTGGGTATAAAAGGCATCTGTGCCCATTGTGGCACAGTGTCTTATGATCTCCTCTAAAGGAGCATCCTTGCACACTCCTAGTATAATTCTTCTGCAAACCTCATTAGCATTTTCCTTAGCAAGTTGCCTTATCAAAATGTCTGTTATTGGATTTTCTCCATTTGTTCTTGTGATAGCTGTCTGCAAATGTCCCAGAAAGTCAGCAAAGGGTTCATTTGGCCCTTGTGTTATTTTTGTGAAGGCCCCACCCTTGTCGTCTTTATTGTGGAGGGAAGCCCACGCTTTTGTAGCATTAGCAGCAATTTGCTCATATGCTGCTATAGAATAATTAATTTGTACTGCGACATCTACATAAGGACCGACACCTGTTAGTAGGTTATTGGTGATTGCAGCATGAACTCCACTTTGACTATTTTGTTGGGCTTGTATCCTACAGAGCTCACTATATTCAGAAAGCCACAAGTAGTTTTGTCCAGGTTCTAGGCATATCTTTGCTATAGATTTCCAGTCATTAGGGGTCAAGATTTCAAAAGCCAAATTCTGTAATAACATCTTAACATAAGCTGATGTAGCCCCATAAAGAGTGCAAGCTTTTTTCAGGTCTTTGAGGATTTCTATATCAAAAGGAGAGTATCTTCTACTTTCTTGACCTGAAGAATTAAACTGTTGAATAACTGGAAAAATGTGGTGTTGGAATTTCAATACATTTCTCCCTTCTTCTTTGGCCTTAATTAGTCCCTTTTGCAATCTACTCAAAGGAGCAGCTGGACGCTGGGGGGGAGGTGCTGGATGCTGGGGGGGAGGTGCTGGTGCTGTCACTGCCCCCCCCACTACCCCTCCTCCCTCCATCCTGGAGGGTGGAGTTGATGGAGGAGAGTCAAATACCTGCTCCTCAGGTGGGGCTGAAGCTGCCTCAGATTCACCCTGCCCTTGAGCCTCACTTAAGTCTTCATGCCCTGTGGGGATATGGCCATTAATCTGTTCTTTGTCTTCGTCCTTTATCTCAGGCTTCTGCATTTGGCCATTCTTAGAGTTTTTTCCTTTTCTCCTAGAACTTATACGGTATTTTAAGACCAACTGTATTGTATTGTATAAATAAAATGCCTCGAAGGAAACTGAATGAGGACTGTTTTCATTGTTATATTCGGAGAGCTGTTGACCAATCAATTTCCAGTTATCTAGAGAGATTTGCTCTTCCTCTGAGAACCAAGAGGAGGTGCGTTTTAATATAGCCAGAAGTTTGGCTGCGTGTTCCCAAGTTACAAGTAGCCCTTGCTCTTCTATCAGCTTAAGCAGGCTTTCTATAGCACCGCTCCTGGGTAGGGCTGGGGATGGGGGGGTTGGGGTGGGGGATGGAGAATCTTTACCTAGGATCTGTCCCATTTCAGCCAAAAAGTTATTAGTTTAGTCTTTAAGAAAATAAGTTCCCTGTTTGTCTTATACTCACCTAAGTTCCTGGTCACTGGAGACTTCTTCAGTGAAAGTAGGGTACTTGGTTCCCACGCTTTGGCGCCAAATGTAATGACCGCGTATTTAAAATCAGCTGGAGTCAGGAATTCAGGTTAAGGGGAAAATCTTCAATATTTATTGAAGTGAAGAGGTGAATAAAGATTGCGATAGCAAATATAGGCAGCTTCGACAGGAAGCCAGCTAACAGAGAGTGATCTGAGCTGAGCCCACCGTGACAATGGCCATCCCAAAAGTCTCTCCCTCCCCTTCCTTTTCCACTCCCCTGCTTCCACCCACCAAAATCGTCATTTCCTATACAACACATCAGGACTTGCACAAAGAGTGGGTGGGGGTCATTCTTTCTCCAAGCTTATATATTAATAGAGTATGGTCCAATTATTATTTAGCCTCATGTGCTTGGGACCTCAGTGCATCAACTCAAGCCTCAGCCCATTACACTCACCTGCAAAATAGGGATAATAACAGCACTTATTTCGCAAAGCTTATTGTGAGGATCATATAAGATAATATATGTGAGTACTTATTTAGCAGAGTTACTGGTATATAGTAGGTTCTTAATAAATACTCATTATCTTTCTTCTTTCTTCAGGAGCCATTTAGTGTAATCATATAGTACAACCTAAAAAAGAATTCCCTCCAACTTATATGCAATTGTCAACAAGTGAGGAGCAAATTTCTTGAAATATGCCCAAATTAGATTAAAATGTAAGAGGGAAATGTTTAACAAAAATACAATACAACAGATAATATTAAGTTGTTGTTTTCTAAGTCAAAATGCAGTCTATTTCCATTTGAATGTGACATTTCTGATCTATTTTATCCTTGAAGACCTGTCTTAAAGAGAACTCTCCACAAACTAAGGCAATCCAATCAATTTTATATAACTAATTAGCAAGAAGTTTTCTTCATTTCAAGCTAAAAATGTGGTTCTACAACTTTTATTTATTGTTTCCAGTTTTGCCTTTTTAGGACTAAATGGCAGAAATCTATTTTTTATTCTGCAGGATAAATCTTTGAATACTTGAACACAATTTTCATGTGCAAATTAGTTTATGCAGTGTATAGAACACTGGTCAAAAACACCTGAATTCAATTCCTAGCTCAGATACTATTAATGGTGTGACCCTAGGCTAGTCACTCAGTCTTAGTTTTCTCATCTGTTAAATGGAAATAGATTTAGCTTCTATATTCTAAAGACTTGATATAAAAGCTAGCTATTATGGCATCCCAAGTCTTTTCTTCTCCCAACTAAGGATGACTAGCTCTTTTCAGTGATTATCTTATACAGTGGTCTTAAGATCCTTCTCCAAATTGGATGCTCCCTATCCTTTTTAAAATATATGTCCTTCTGAATCCTACTAAATTCCTTTTATGACACAGACGTGGTACTAATATTTAAACCAGGTAGGTTGAAAACAGAGAAAGAAAATTATAGAACAATCTCCCTAATGAATACTAATGCTAAAATCATAAATAAGATATTAGCAAAAAGACTACAGAAAATCATCCCCAAGATAATATACCATGATCAAGTAGGATTTATACCAGGAATGCAGGGCTGGTTCAATATTAGGAAAACTATCAGTATAATTGGCCATATTAATAACCAAATTAACAAAAACCATATGATCATCTCAATAGATGCAAAAAAAGCATTTGATAAAATCCAACATCCATTCCTATTAAAAACACTTGATTGTATAGGAATAAATGGACTTTTCCTTAAAATAAACAGTAGCATCTATTTAAAACCATCAGTAAGCATTATATGCAATGGGGACAAACTGCAACCATTCCCAATAAGATCAGAAGTGAAACAAGGTTTCCCACTATCACCATTACTATTCAATCTTGTATTAGAAATGCTAGCTTTGGCCATAAGAGTTGAGAAAGACATTAAAGGAATTAGAGTAGGCAATGAGGAAACCAAATTATCACTCTTTGCTGATGATATGATGGTATACTTAGAGAACTGCAGAGATTCTAGTAAAAAGTTATTAGAAATAATCCACACCTTTAGCAAAGTTGCAGGATACAAAATTAACCCACATAAGTCATCAGGATTCTTATATATCACTAACAAAATCCAACATTCAGAGTTACACAGTAAAATTCCATTTAAAGTAACTACTGATACTATAAAAAACTTAGGAATCTATCTGTCAAGAAAAAATCAGAAACTTTATGAGCAAAACTACAAAACACTTTGCACACAAATAAAGTCTGATCTAACGAATTGGAAAAATATTAAATGCTCTTGGATAGGGCGAGCAAATATAATAAAGATGACAATACTACCTAAACTAATCTATTTGTTTAGTGCTATACCAATCAGACACCCAAAAAACTATTTTAATGACCTAGAAAAAGTAACAACAAAATTCATATAGAAAAACAAAAGGTCAAGAATTTCAAAGGAATTAATGAAAAAAAAAAAAAAATCAAATGAAGTGTCCTAGCTGTACCAGATCTAAAATTATATTATAAAGCAGCAGTCACCAAAACCATTTGTTATTGGCTAAGAAATAGATTAGTTGATCAGTGGAATAGGTTAGGTTCAAAAGACAAAACAGTCAATAACCTTGATAATCTAGTGTTTGACAAACCCAAAGACCCCAGCTTTTGGGATAAGAACTCACTGTTTGACAAAAATTGCTGGGAAAATTGGAAACTAGTATGGCAGAAACTAGGCACTGACCCACACTTAACACCATACACTAAGATAAAGTCAACATGGGTTCATGACCTAGACATTAAGAATGAGATTACAAATAAATTACAGTAATAGGATAGTTTACCTCTCAGACCTGTGGAAGAGGAAGGAATTTATGACCAAAGAACTAGAGATTATTACTGATCACAAAATAGAAAATTTTGATTACATCAAATTGAAAAGTTTTTGTACAAACAAAACTAATGCAGACAAGATTAGAAGGGAAGCAATAAACTGGGAAAACATTTTTGCAGTCAAAGGTTCTGATAAAAGCCTCATATCCAAAATATATAGAGAATTGACTCTAATTTATAAAAAATCAAGCCATTCTCCAATTGAGAAATGGTCAAAGGATATGAATAGACAATTCTCAGATGAAGAAATTGAAATTATATTTAGCCATATGAAGAGATGCTCCAAGTCATTATTAATCAGAGAAATGCAAATTAAGACAACTCTGAGATATTATTACACACCTGTCAGATTGGCTAGAATGACAGGGAAAAATAATGTGGAATATTGGAGGGGATGTGGGAAAACAGGGACACGAATACATTTTTGGTAGAATTGTGAATACATCCATCCATTCTGGAGAGCAATTTGAAAATATGCTCAAAAAGTTATCAAACTGTGCATACCCTTTGACCCAGCAGTGTTACTACTTGGCTTATATCCCAAAGAGATCTTAAAGAAGGGAAAGGGACCTGTATTGCAAGAATATTTGTGGCAGCTTTCGGCGACTTCCGGTTAAGATGGCGGAGAGGAGGCACACAGCTGTGTAAGCTCCATGCTTTCTCTCACTATCCATTTCATTACAAGCCTCTGAATTAATGCTTGAATGAAAAAAAAACCCACAAATAGTTATCAAGAGAAGCCATCTTTGAGATTCGCCAAGAAAGGTCTGTCTTTACTGGAGGGCTGGGACGGTTTTAGATCGGGCGCAGGCGGCAGGCAGCGGCAGTGAGAGCACGGGAGCAGACTGGAGAGGGAGTGGGGAGTGATCGCAGCCGTCTCTGCGGGGAGAGCTTCGCTACAGGACTGGATACTTTGCTCCGGCAGCAAGTCAGCAGCCCAGCAGAGAAGCTAAAAACACCGGGGGTGAAGAATACAACCCCAAACAGCTGGAGTCTCGGGACCTGGCCGCCCCCTCTTCCCCCTCCTCCCCCCCCCCCAGTGACTCAGCACGCTCTGGGATCTCAGAGCGCAGGCACAGCACAGTAGGGCTAGTGCCTCACTGCTGCCCCCCGCAGTCTGTAGAGGAAGCTTGGTAACACACCCAGCCCCTACCCCAAAGAAAGACTCCAGTTTTTTCTGTTTTTCTTTGCTAGTTTGTCTTTGATTATTAGACAGAATGAGCAAGAAACTGAAGAGGACTTTAACCCTTGACAGCTTCTATACAGATAGAGAGTAGACTCTAAATCCTGAGGAGACTAAAAACAGACTGTCTCCAGGTGAATCCCCAAAGGAGGAGATCATCTGTTCCTCAGCACAGATGAACCTCATAGAAGTGATTAAAAAGGCTCTCACAAGGGAGCTAGAAGAAAAATGGGGAAAGCAGAGGGAGGCTTGGCAAAAGGAGAGGGAAGCTTGGGAAAAGGAGAGGGAGGCTTGGCAAAAGAGCCTGGAGAAGTCAGTTAAAGAGAGAGTGGATAAAGAAGTAAAATCCTTGAAAAATATGATTGGTGAACTGGAAAACAAAATTGGCGAAATGGAAAAAAATTCCACAGAACAAAAGAACTCAATGGGACAATTAGAAAAAGATTTTAAAAAAGTGAGTGAAGAAAATACTTCACTGAAAATCAGAATTGAACAATACGAATTGAATGACTCGAGGAGACAAGAAGAATCAGTCAAGCAAATCCAAAAAAATCAAACAATGGAAAAGAATGTGAAATACCTTCTGGGGAAGACAACAGACCTGGAAAACAGATCTAGGAGAGACAATCTGAGAATCATTGGACTCCCAGAAAAGAATGATGAAAAAAAGAGCCTGGACACTATTTTCCAGGAAATTATCAAAGAGAACTGCCCAGAAGTCATAGGAACAGAGGAAAAAATAAACATTGAAAGGATTCATCGATCACCCACTGAAAGGGATCCTAAAATCAAAACACCAAGGAATATAGTGGCCAAATGCCAGAACCCTCAGATGAAGGAAAAAATATTGCAAGCGGCTAGAAAAACCCAATTCAAGTATCAAGGAGCCACAATAAGGATCACCCAGGATCTGGCAGCATCCACATTAAAAAATCGAAGGGACTGGAATATGATATTCCGAAAGGCTAAGGAACTTGGTATGCAACCAAAAATAACTTACCCAGCGAGAATGAGCATCTTTTTCCAGGGAAGAAGATGGACATTCAACGAAGTAAGCGAATTTCATCTATTTCTGATGAAAAAGCCAGAACTTAACAAAAAGTTTGATCTACAAATATAGAACTCAAGAGAAATCTAAAAAGGTAAAGATTAATCTTGGGAACTATATTCTGACTATATAGATGTATAAAGAATACATGTATACCTTGTTCTAGAAATTGATGTGGAGAGCACATTTTACCAGAAAAAGGGTAAAGTGGGGGTAGTACATCTCATGAAGAGGCATAGGAAACCTATTATATCTGAGAGAAAGAATGGAGAGGGATGAATATAGTGGGTATCTTCCTGCCTTCAGAATTGGCTTTAAGTGAAAAATCTTAAGACATATTCAATCTATGGTGAAACTTCTCCCACCTCATTGAAAAGTGAGAAGGGAAAAGTGAAAAGGGAAGGAATAAGCTAAGAGGAAGGGAATACGGAAACTGGGAGGGAAAGGGGTAAGATAGGAGGAGGAACTCTAAGGCGGGGGGAGGGATACTAAAAAGGGAAGGCTGTGAGAAGCAAGTGGTGCTCACAAGCTTAATACTGGAAAGGGGGGAAAGGAGAAAGAAGGGAGAAAAGCATAAATCGGGGTTAACAAGATGGCAAGTAATACAGAATTGGTCATTCTAACCATAAATGTGAATGGGGTAAACTCCCCCATAAAGAGGAAGCGGTTAGCAGAATGGATTAAAAGCCAGAATCCTACAATATGTTGTTTACAGGAAACACACCTGAAGCGGGGAGATACATGCAGGTTAAAGGTAAAAGGTTGGAGCAAAATCTACTATGCTTCAGGTGAAGTAAAAAAAGCAGGGGTAGCCATCCTGATCTCAGATCAAGCTAAAGCAAAAATTGATCTAATTAAAAGAGATAAGGAAGGGCACTATATCTTGCTAAAGGGCAGCATGGATAATGAAGCACTATCTATATTAAACATATATGCACCAAGTGGTGTAGCATCTAAATTCTTAAAAGAGAAATTAAGAGAGCTGCAAGAAGAAATAGACAGTAAAACTATAATAGTGGGAGATCTTAACCTTGCACTCTCAGAATTAGATAAATCAAACTACAAAATAAATAAGAAAGAAGTCAAAGAGGTAAATAGAATACTAGAAAAGTTAGATATGATAGATCTCTGGAGAAAATGTAATGGAGACAGAAAGGAATACACTTTCTTTTCAGCAGTTCATGGAACCTATACAAAAATTGACCATATATTAGGACATAAAAACCTCAAACTCAAATGCAGTAAGGCAGAAATAGTAAATGCATCCTTTTCAGGCCACGATGCAATGAAAATTACATTCAACAAAAAACCAGGGGGAAGTAGACCAAAAAATAATTGGAAACTAAATAATCTCATATTAAAGAATGATTGGGTGAAACAGCAAATCATAGACATAATTAATAACTTCACCCAAGAAAACAATAATAATGAGACATCATACCAAAATGTATGGGATGCAGCCAAAGAGGTAATAAGGGGAAATTTCATATCTCTAGAGGCCTATTTGTATAAAATAGAGAAAGAGAAGGTCAATGAATTGGGTTTGCAACTAAAAATGCTAGAAAAGGAACAAATTAAAAACCCCCAGTCAAACACTAAACTTGAAATTCTAAAAATAAAAGGAGAGATCAATAAAATTGAAAGTAAAAAAAAAAAAAAACTATTGAATTAATTAATAAAACTAAGAGTTGGTTCTATGAAAAAACCAACAAAATAGACAAACCCTTAGTAAATTTGATTTAAAAAAGGAAAGAGGAAAATCAAATTGTTAGTCTTAAAAATGAAAAGGGAGAACTCACCAGTAACGAAGAGGAAATTAGAGCAATAATTAGGAGTTACTTTGCTCAACTTTATGCCAATAAATTCGACAACTTAAATGAAATAGAAAAATACCTCCAAAAATATAGCTTGCCCAAACTAACAGAGGAAGAAGTAAATATCCTAAACAGTCCCATCTCAGAAAAAGAAATAGAACAAACTATCAATCAACTCCCTAAGAAAAAATCCCCAGGACCAGATGGATTTACATGTGAATTCTACCAAACATTTAAAGAACAATTAACTCCAATGCTAAATAAACTATTTGAAAAAATAGGGATTGAAGGAGTCCTACCAAACTCCTTTTATGACACAGACATGGTACTGATACCTAAACCAGGTAGGCTGAAAACAGAGAAAGAAAATTATAGACCAATCTCCCTAATGAATATTGATGCTAAAATCTTAAATAAAATATTAGCAAAAAGATTACAGAAAATCATCCCCAGGATAATACACTATGACCAAGTAGGATTTATACCAGGAATGCAGGGCTGGTTCAATATTAGGAAAACTATTAGCATAATTGACTATATCAATAACCAAACAAACAAAAACCATATGATCATCTCAATAGATGCAGAAAAAGCATTTGATAAAATCCAACATCCATTCCTAATAAAAACACTTGAGAGCATAGGAATAAATGGACTTTTCCTTAAAATAGTCAGGAGCATATATTTAAAACCATCAGTAAGCATCATATGCAATGGGGAAAAACTGGAACCTTTCCCAGTAAGATCTGGAGTGAAGCAAGGTTGCCCTCTATCACCATTATTATTTAATATCGTATTAGAAACACTAGCCTCGGCAATAAGAGTCGAGAAAGATATTAAAGGAATTAGAGTAGGCAATGAGGAAACCAAACTATCACTCTTTGCAGATGATATGATGGTATACCTAGAGAACCCCAGAGATTGTACTAAAAAGCTATTAGAAATAATTCATAATTTTAGCAAAGTAGCTGGCTACAAAATAAATCCCCATAAATCCTCAGCATTTTTATACATCTCCAACAAAACCCAACAGCAAGAGATACAAAGAGAAATTCCATTCAGAATAACTGTTGATACCATAAAATATTTGGGAATCTATCTACCAAAGGAAAGTCAGGAATTATATGAGCAAAATTATAAAAAAGTCTCCACACAAATAAAGTCAGACTTAAATATTTGGAAAAATATTAAGTGCTCTTGGTTCGGCCGAGCGAACATAATAAAGATGACAATACTCCCTAAACTAATCTATTTATTTAGTGCTATACCAATCAGACTTCCAAGAAAATATTTTAATGATCTAGAAAAAATAACAACAAAATTCATATGGAACAATAAAAAGTCGAGAATCTCAAGGGAATTAATGAAAAAAAAATCAAATGAAGGTGGCCTAGCTGTACCTGATCTAAAATTATATTATAAAGCAGCAGTCACCAAAACCATTTGGTATTGGCTAAGAAATAGATTAGTGGATCAGTGGAAAAGGTTAGGTTCACAAGACAGAATAGTCAACTATAGCAATCTAGTGTTTGACAAACCCAAAGCCCCTAACTTCTGGGAAAAGAATTCATTATTTGATAGAAACTGCTGGGATAATTGGAAATTAGTATGGCAGAAATTAGGCATGGACCCACACTTAACACCATATACCAAGATAAGATCAAAATGGGTCCTTGACCTAGGCATAAAGAACGAGATTATAAATAAATTAGAGGAACATAGAATAGTTTATCTCTCAGACTTGTGGAGGAGAAAGAAATTTGTGACCAAACATGAACTAGAGACCATTACTGATCACAAAATAGAAAATTTTGATTACATCAAATTAAAAAGCCTTTGTACAAACAAAACGAATGCAAACAAGATTAGAAGGGAAGCAACAAACTGGGAAAACATCTTCACAGTTAAAGGTTCTGATAAAGGCCTCATTTCTAAAATATATAGAGAACTGACTCAAATTTATAAGAAATCAAGCCATTCTCCAATTGATAAATGGTCAAAGGATATGAACAGACAATTTTCAGAGGATGAAATTGAAACTATTACCACTCATATGAAAGAGTGTTCCAAATCATTATTGATCAGAGAAATGCAAATTAAGACAACTCTGAGATACCACTACACACCTGTCAGATTGGCTAAGATGACAGGAAAAATTAATGATGAATATTGGAGGGGATGCGGGAAAACTGGGACACTAATGCATTGTTGGTGGAGTTGTGAACGAATCCAACCATTCTGGAGAGCAATCTGGAATTATGCCCAAAAAATTATCAAAATGTGCATATCCTTTGATCCAGCAGTGTTTCTATTGGGCTTATATCCCAAAGAAATACTAAAGAAGGGAAAGGGACCTGTATGTGCCAAAATGTTTGTAGCAGCCCTATTTGTAGTGGCTAGAAACTGGAAAATGAATGGATGCCCATCAATTGGAGAATGGCTGGGTAAATTGTGGTATATGAATGTTATAGAATATTATTGTTCTGTAAGAAATGACCAGCAGGATGAATACAGAGAGGACTGGCGAGACTTACATGAACTGATGCTAAGTGAAATGAGCAGAACTAGGAGATCATTATACACTTCAACAACGATATTGTATGAGGACATATTTTGATGGAAGTGGATTTCTTTGACAAAGAGACCTAACTGAGTTTCAATTGACAAATGACGGACAAAAGCAGCTACACCCAAAGAAAGAACACTGGGAAACGAATGTGAACTATCTGCATTTTTGTTTTTCTTCCTGGGTTATTTATACCTTCTGAATCCAATTCTCCCTATGCAACAAGAGAACTGTTCGGTTCTGCAAACATATATTGTATCTAGGATATACTGCAACATATCCAACATATAAAGGACTACTTGCCATCTAGGGGAGGGGAAAAAAATCAGAAAAGAAACGAGTGCAAGGGATAATGTTGTCAATATAAAGTAATTATTAAATAAAAATTAAAAAAAAAAAAGAATATTTGTGGCAGCCCTCTTTATAGTGGCCAGAAACTGAATACTGAGTAGATGCCCATCAGTTGGAGAATGGATGAATAAATTGGGTATGTGAATAATATGGAATATTATTGTTCAGTAATAAATGACCAACAGGATGATTTCAGAAAGGCCTGGAGAGACTTACTGATGCTGAGTAAAATGAGCAGGACCAGGAGATCATTATATACTTCAGCAACAATACTATAAGATGATCAATTCTGATGGATCTGGCCATCTTCAGCAATAAGATGAACCAAATCAGTTTTAAAAGAGCAGTAATGATCTGAACCAGCTACACCCAGAGAAAGAACTCTGGGAGATGACTAAGAACCATTATATCAAATTCCCAATCCCTATATTTTTGCCCTCCTGCATTTCTGATTTCCTTCACAGGCTAACTGTACAATATTTCGGAGTCCAGTTCTTTTTGAGCAGCAAAATAATGGTTTGGACACGTATACTTATTTTGTATTTAATTTATACTCTAATATATTTAACATGTGTTGGTCACCCTGCCATCTAGGGGAGGGAGTGGGGGGAAGGAGGGGAAAAATTAGAACTGAAGGTTTGGCAATTGTCAATGCTGTAAAATTACCCATGCATATAACTTGTAAATAAAAATCTATTAAAAATAAAATAAAATATATGTCCTTCTAAAAATGTAGTCATAGAATTGATTGGGGGAAATCTTACTATGTGAGCCCCTGTGGATATTTAAGCTACAGAAATGAAAGTTTGGGGACATACAGGTTAGACAACATGGGGAGGAAGGGGATAATTGTGTTAAGTAGAATTATTCTTTTTGGACTCTAGCATACAGAACAATGACACAGAACAAAGTTACAGAGAAGCATATTTTGATTTGATATAAACATAAAATTTCTAACAAGTACAGTTGTCTTATATTAGAATGGTCCACCTTGAAAAA
The DNA here is from genome assembly GCF_016432865.1 of Antechinus flavipes. Lineage (NCBI taxonomy): Eukaryota > Metazoa > Chordata > Mammalia > Dasyuromorphia > Dasyuridae > Antechinus > Antechinus flavipes. The sequence continues at coordinate 177,746,750 of NC_067398.1, forward strand.
CAGTGAATTCTCTGTAATTAGAAGTCATGAAGTAAAAGTTATATGATGATTGTTGAAGATATTATGGATAGGATTTATGAATGGGATATGAATTGGATAAGGCATTTTTGAGGTCCCTTCCAAATCTTAAGATTTTATGATAGTGGTATAGTGCTAAGTCTGGAGTTAGAAAGACTCATTTTCCTGGATTCAGATCTGGCTTCTTATACTTACTGAGTGATGCTGGGTGAGTTATTTAACCTTGCTTACCTTAGTTTTTTCATTTATAAAATAAGCTGAAAAAGAAAATGGCAAATCACTCTAATATCTTTTCAAAATAAATGCCAAACAGGGTTACAAAGAGTAGAACATGACTGAAAAGGTGACTGAACAATAATAACATCATCTTTAGACAATTTTCACAAGTACTTATTTCCTTCACTCTATCTTTACCTTGATTTTCAGAGTAATTAAAATTTGAATTAAAGTGTTTTGTTTTGAAAGGCATTGATAAATAAGAAAGAAAACTACAAAACCATGGTTTGGTGTCGCCTGCACCTGTGGAGTTTTTCAATGGTGTCATAATGAAACTCCAACCTGCTCCTCTCTTGAAACTAGTTTGGTTTCCTCTTTATTCTAAGATGTTTTCTCAAGAGAAGATAAAATGCTTCATCACCCACTCCCTGAAAGATATGTTCTTCTAGAGCTATTTTGATTCAGAAGACCTGCTCCCCCCATTTCTCAAGAATACTATACTTGGGAAAGTGGGTGGTCCAAGTGTCACTTGGCTAAGAAATATTCCTATAGACTTAATTCCTATAAACTCTCATTCTCTGGGACTTTCCTTGAAAGTCATCTACCACTGGACCCTTAACCGGAAATATCTTCTCAAGGACAGACTAAGGTTTTTTTGGTGTATGGGGGTCCCCTATTGTCATAGAAGAGAACCTAGACTTCTTCACTTGTAAAGACATTCAGAGTCTGTTGTTAGAAGAGCAGACCTTAATAACACCCAGACAGCCTGAATTATTATTTTTAGGCATATGGCTGTGTGTGGTCCATGCCTCAGAACTGCCAAGCAATAATAATAATAGTAATGCAATGCAGTAACTTGAGAAAGCAGCTTTTTAAAAAATGCAGAACACATAAATTCCTACCACTGCCCACCATTCTTCGAACATGTGCCTAGCTCATTAACATGAAGAAATAAATTCAACACTTTGCACAACGAGAACTAGAAGGTGAAAGTCTGTAAATTATGTATTTATTATTATTACTATTATTATTTTAAAGGGAAATGAGGGATGAGTATATTTGGGTACAATAAAGTCACAAAGAAGCTTTAAATGATTTTTCCAACTAAGCCTGGATATTTTTTGAAGGTATAAATGCGTTCAGAAGGAGAATTCTTTCCAATGTTCCCTTTCTTCTTTACTTTCTGGCAAAATCTAAATGTCATAGCACTTTAGGGCCCAGAAGTGATGCAACTCAAAAAAGTGGCATCTGTCAAGTTGAAATGTAGAACAAGAAAAGGTTACTCCCTGAGGTAATACGACTCAGAAGAGGGACTCTTTTGTAGCACAAAGAAGGAAAGAACAGGCATCTGAGTTAAACCTTAAGAAAATATTACCTGAACCAATGTCAAATTTTCTAAGTCAAACATTCCAAATTCTGAGTGCTTATCCAAGTTTAAATAAATTTCCAAGCTTTCCTGGGCCTCTCTGAGTGCCACAGTAGTCTTATTTTTATTGCTAAAATCTCCTACCAGGTCAATAGAAGAAAGTTTAAAAGCATTCTATTAGATTTTCACTGTCTAAAATTAAGCCTTAAGTGAACTGCCCTATTGAGACCTTCACATGAAAACTTCCAAGGGATATTAGTAAACCCTGTAAAGTAAGTTACCTAATAACTGCAATGATTTCACTGTTGTTTTATGGCATCGCCATATAGGAGGTACTTAATAAGTCCTAATTGTTCAATAAGAAAGATACTACATGGTTTATTGCTTCAAAAAGAGAAAGAAGGAAAATCACAGGAGATAGTGTTAATTCACAGCTACTATATAGTTAATGGTAAATAAATATGTTTTTCCTTAATTTTGAACAATGTCATAATACATTTTAAATTACCACCAAATTTAACTTGTTTAAATACTTGAAGAGGCTATATCAAAATAGGTCACTGCATCCACATATAAAATAATTACAATCTTTCTACATCTCAGTAGATTATAGTCTTCATAAATTGCTGTGTCTATAATATTCATCATGTCAACTCTGAAGATCAATTTCTTCAACTTTAGGTAGTCTGGGTCTTGGGAAAAAAAAAAAAAAACACTGTTGCCATGCTTCTGAATATTATGGGAGATGATGCCAAATCTTGTCTTCAGTTGTTATAACTCAGTGAACTCAGGTTTACTTTGTACAACAATGAAGGATTTAAGAAGTTTGTCAATAAAAGTAAATTAATCTTAATACTTTTTCATAGCACACAACTATATTTTCACCTATAATTTTATTCTTATTACCTGTAAAATGCTGGTTATTCATTAGAGCAGGGATTCTTAAACTTCTTCCACTCATGATCCATGATTACAGAACTTTAGAGGTTGAATTTGAATCCAATTTTCTTCATCCAACACTTTTTCAAATATATTATGCTGCTTCGACGAAATAAAATATAGTGTCTTCTTATTCATCTTATTTGATTATTTTAAAATAAGAAATACTTTGCATTAGATAAGAACAGTTGCTGTCAGTTCTGTAAACTTTTTCTTATGCAGTCATGGTCTAGGAGTATCTGTGTTTTTGCAAATGCCACACAGTTCATAATTGCTTAATGAATGCTTTATGTTTAGTGTGTCCTATTTGGGCTGAAATTTGACTTATTTCCAGTATAAAGCAAAGTATTGTGAAAATTCAAACTAACCAAATAAAAATATCAAATTTAGATTATTATTATTATTATTCGATTACATGGATTTCCAATGGATCTTTTTCTTTTTTTAGTTATTGAGCTTTTCCACTACATTTAGAGATCTGTTAATAGATTATTAACAATTCAGCAGAAGAACAGACAGAAACAGAGCTAAAGAATTTGGGGCCACTAAAAATGAGTCTTACTTTTCATGACAAGAAACTTAACCATTTGCCTCCAAATAATAGCCTTGCCCTATAATTAATTAGGATATTTGGGGAAAGTGCTTGAAGAAATCTTTTTTCTCCAGCTCACTCTGACTTCTTTGATTAGAATTCTGTAATTGTTACTGATTATCCCATCTGGAGCCAAGTTAAATGGGCATAATCCTTATTTGAAATATTAATCCTATGGAAAAAGAAAAAAATGAAATCTTAATAGAGAAAAAACTAAACAAATGAATATTAAAAAACTAAAAATAAATTAAAGTAAACTGATCTCTCATAAATTTGAAAACCTTTAATACTCTATGTCTTTTACTTATCTTAGCTCAATTCCTCCAAGTTTACTCTTCTTCCTTCAACTCGACTGTTAATGATTGGTCTCCTATGATCCTTTCTATTCTAGATTAAAGCAAATGGTCAATATTATTATTTATATGATTCTATCTCCACATCTTGTTAACTTTTTGCTTTTCTTATCATTTCAAATTCTCAATATATTTACTTTCAATTATGATGGCATGTTCTATAGAAAGAAAACTATGAGATTGACTTTGTCTTTATGAATACTAAAGATTCACATCATAATCCTTTCTTCCAACTCACATGCCAAAACAATGCTAGACATAGGATCCATGTAAGTCCTTTCAGTTTTATTAGTGATGTAGACAAAATTAACTAGAATTAGTCACATTCATCTTCTTTTGCTAAACAATAATGAAACAGAAAGCCATTTCATCCCCTGAGTTATTGTATTTCCCAGTATCATCTAGCCAACTTTAACCCCTGTTTTTCAGATACATCATCAATTAAATTTATTCATATAGACCATTCTCTAAATCTCTACAGAATCTGGTTTTTCTATTCACTGGATAAACTAGGAAAACACTGTAAATGTTCAATTTAAACTATAAGACTATACATAAAAATTAAAATAAAACTGAATTTTGAATAAGCTTTACATAAGCTGAATTTCAGATATTTTGAGATCTTTTCAACAAATATTTGTTCTGTGCAAAGATTTTTGTAACAGCATTATGGGTAAGACTTGATCCTGCTCCTCACCTCCTCCTCCTTTCTCCAAATTACCATTACTACTCAAACCAAACTAAATATTCAATAATAGGTCATTGTTGAACTAATTGAAGTAAATTAATATAACATAATGTAATTAAGGCTAACAAGTATGGACTGCAAAAAGAAATGATGAAATAATGTCAAGCAAAGGAACCAGATTCCAAAGAATGGAGCACACACTACAGACAACCTGTATAAGAGGAAAAGTAAACAAGAATGGAATCTTAATGAATATTTAGGGAGTGTTAGATAAATTGTTCTAATACTTTATGTGTTGAAATAAACTAATTTAAATGCCAATAGTTGTTTGCATGATAATTTAGTTATGTGATTGTTCAATGTTAGTCTTTTAATAAGATGAATAAATGAACATTTGCTGAGTACTTACTATTATTAAGGTGCTGCATTAGAGAATAAGTGGCATTTAAAGAAAAAGGAGAAAAAGAGAAAGAAAATCCTTTACAAGAAACACCACCAGATCCTGCATTTCAACAGTTTTCTTCTTCAAAAGTATGAAACCATGTGAAAAGTACAAGGTTTGGTATCAGAAGTTCTGTATTCAAATCTTCGGACTCACACTTAGGACCTTAGGAACATTACCAAACTGAATCTCAGTTGATTCATCTATCAATTGAGGGTGCCATCTGTATCCAGAAAAAAAACAAAAACAAAAACAAAAACAAACAAAACTAAAGAAACTGAATGTAAATCAACACATGCTAAGTTCACTTCTTTTTTTCAGTTTTTTTCCCTCTCTCCCATGTTTTTTTTTTCTTTTTGCTCTGATTTTTCTCTCCCAACATGATTCACAAAGCAACATGTATTAAAAATAAATAAATTTACTAAGAAAAAATCATCAATTGATAGGTTTGTGTAGTTGATCCTGGAGATCTACTCCAGCTCTAAATCTGTTCTTTATAAGTTAGTATCCTGTTGTTTTATTCTAAGTTCAGTCCTTGCAAATCTGACCCCCACACTAATTTTTATTTCCCCCACTCCCATCCTACCATGACCAAACAAATAAATTTTACTATTATTTGTCTCACTCTTCAGAGAAAAGTTTTGACAAAGACTAAGAGTCAGGTATAACACTTTTCACTCTCTTTTCAAGTGCAATTGCAGTTAGCTATAATTAGCTATGAAAGGTGTGTGATCCAATCTAAAGAGAAAATTCTTAATCCAGCACAAAGTCCTCCCTATAGTTGGTATTGATTCAACCTAACATGAATCAAAAACACATTGCAAACAAGCAAGCAACCTGAGCTAGATTAATTATCTGCACATTCTTATCTACATCTGACTTTCCTTCTTTCTTCTTAATGCATAAGTTCCATAAGATAGGAACCAGTCTTTTTAAAGACAAATTCAGAGATAGAGGGATTGTTTTTCTTTCACATTCTTACATACCTTTCCTTGACTCATTTCCTGAGTATGAGCTAACACTTATTTGTACACTCTATATATTTCCATTTGGTTACAGGATTAAGAGGTTGAGTCATTGACTTTTGCTGGTTGTCAAGACCTAGTAAGTAGGATGACAAAGGAGCTTTGACCCACATCACATGTGTGAAGGACAACAAAATCAAGGAGGGAAATCCATTGTCATAGTGAAACGCCTATTTCATGATTTGAACAATGTTTGCCAGACTGGAATGAGGGAAGCCTTGTAAGAGTGGTTGTTGTTACCTCTAGAGAGGAAAAGACAGAAGAAATGGATCACAGATAAATCTTTTCCTGTTTCATTAAAAAAAAGAGAATCACTCAAAATGTTTAATTCTATTGAGGCTATTATTCTTCTTATGTAACAGGTTAAACTGGCAATAAAAAGGACAAGACATCCTTTATTAAAAAATGAAACAATAGCACTGTCTGGGGCCATTGAGAAAAATGCCTCCAATATAAGAAAACAATTTGATGATTGCCTTTTCTCTTGTTTTTCCCTTCCAGAAACAGAAAAAAAAAAGTCTGTTGCAGTATGGCAATACTCATTAACTTTCTGGCTATGGTTGTTCCACAGTCCTCTAAATGTCAGTCACCAAATAAAAACTAATCAGTCTTTAAAAGAAAAAAGGACAACAGAAAAGAACATTAAAGTATGGGTATGGAAGCCAGTCACCAAACCACCAATTATAGAGCCAATAGATTCAGTTTCAAACTTGACCCTTTTGTTCTTCCTCAGTCATGCTCCAGATCAGCACCCTCAGCAGTTTTTATAGGCTGGGTGCTATCTGCATTATATAGTAGCACAGACAAAAACCACCCAGAAGGTTTGCAAACATAAGCAACTTTGAAAGAGCTAAATGACAAGTTATCCATGTGGCTTACCCCAACACTCTGTTCTTAGGATTTCAACTCTTAAAGTTGATGGAACAAAATGTAGTGACAGGGTCAATGGAGCAAGGATTCTTCTATGTATGCAAGGATGGAAGTAGTGTTTGTATAGGCTTTGTTCTCTCCTTTAATCTCATTGTGTGCAGCCAGGTGCATAGCTACATTGTCAAATAATAATTTAGGAACTGGTCTTCCAGTGGCTGGTCTACTCAATCAGGAGAAATAATACTAATTTTCTATTTGCTGATTTTAGTTCACAGTAGCAATACTTAACAATTTAATATATAACAAGGTAAGATCAACGATAAGTCTAGCAAAGTAAAAATGAGAATTCACAGAAAATAGGGACATCAACTTGCAAAAAAGAATGTCAGCAAAAAGAAAAACAGTGTAGCTGAAACCATTTCCTTAAAATGTGAATGCTTTTTTATTAGTCCCCAAAGTACAACTGTAAGTTTGTACCACCTGTCATTACTTTCTGAGATCTCTCTACTGCTACATAATTTAATCATTCCACCTGATGTATCAGGCAGATAAAGGTATTATTAGTTTAAAGCGAATGGTAGTTTACTTTGAAAGAGAAGATCCAGGTTTTGTTTTTAACTATTAAAATAGACAAAAATTAAGATGATTTTTATAGTTTTAAGTAACCACATTTTCCTACCTGCTATTTTAGTTCTAGTCAAAGATCTCTAAGCATCCATTAGATATTTTGATATGTACCACAACATTCACGATGAGGTGTGTCAAGTATGTACTCTTAGATCAAGGTAAACCAAACACCATTTAATAATTTTTCTAATATTCTTAGTAAGACTGAACTTTTGGTACAAAGATTCAAAAGCCTATCATATATAAGCAATGATTTTTAATGAGTAGTCACTGCATAAATTAGAAGACATTAAATGGATTTTTAAAAAGATTTTAAAATACAACAATGGAAGAAAGTATGTAGTGTTTGGTGTCATTGGACCTAAAACTGAATGCCAATACTCCCTATCTTGGTAGCAAGTCACCTTATCTTTCTGGACCTTTGTTTTATAAAGTATAAAATGGAAGGATGAGATGACAAAATATGTAAAGCCCATTCTAATTCTAAATATATGGTTCAAATAAAGCTCTCAGTGAATTGATCATTGTTTTGAAGGTAATAGAATCTTCTGGATTTCTAATATTACATTGATTAAGTTTTAATGAAAAGTGGTTGTCACAGTGTTAAATTTTTAAATAACCCTTACAATAATATCCATTTCAACAAAGCAGTGATTTGTATTAATGGGTATGGTATGGACAAATAGTTGTGACAAGCTTTTAAAAATATACTATTATAATTTAGCTAGCTACAGTTACCCAGCATTCCAACTTACCAAATTAGCATTTTTAAAAATATGATAGATTTTAAAGTTTTTATTATACTGTATATAGATATGGTTGTTCCAGCAAAGAGATATCACTTTTAAGATTTAATTTTGAAGAAAAGAGGATATACACCACATATATTTAATAGTCAGTAGGTTAACTTTGTATAATATGAGGACTTGCTTGGTCTGTGACATTTTGGTGAAAGTGATTGTTAAGACTGCTCTTTACTGAAAATTGCATAGTGGAAAAGGTACTAGATTTGCAATTATGAAGACTGTGTTTTAAATAATACTGCAAGGTGTTACTACTGAGCTTATATTCCCAAAGAGATTTTAAAGAAGTGAAAGGGACCTGTATGTGCAGGAATGTTTGTGGAAGCCCACTTAGTAGTGGCCAGAAACTGGAAACTGAGTGGATGCCCATCAATTGGAGAATGGTTAAATAAATTGTGGTATATGAATATTATGGAATATTATTGTTCAGTAAGAAATGACCAACAGGATGATTTCTGAAAGGCCTGGAGAGACTTACATGAACAATGCAGAATGAAATGAGTAGGACCAGGAGATCATTATATACTTTAAAAACAATATTATATGATGATCAATTCTGATGGATGTGACCATCTCCAGCAATGAGATGAACCAAATCAGTTCCAATAGAGCAGTAATGAAGTGAACCAGCTACACCCAGAGAAAGAACTCTGGGAGATGACTATGAACCATTGCATAGAATTCCCAATCCCTATATTTTTGTCCACCTGCATTTTTTATTTCCTTCACAGGCTAATAGTACACTATTTCGAAGTCCAATTCTTTTTGTACAGCAAAATAACAGTTTGGACATGTATACTTATATTGCATTTAATTTATACTTTAACATATTTAACATGTGTTGGTCAACCTGCAGGAAGGGAAAAATTGGAACAAAAGGGTTGGCAATTGTCAATGTTGTAAAATTACCCATGCATATAACTTGTAAATAAAAAGCTATAATTTTAAAAATAAATAAATAGTACTGCAAGGATTTGTTAGCAGTGTGATCTTGGACAAATCACATAACCTCTTTAGTCTCTATATCTTCATGTAAAAATGAGTATGCTGGACTCAATAGCTTCTAAGTCCTTACCAGCTCTAAATCAGTAATTTCTTTTTTTTTATTTTTATTTAATAATTACTTTGTATTGACAGAATCCATGCCAGGGTAATTTTTAAATCAGTAATTTCATAATGCATGAAAATTTAAAAAAACTACTTTACTTCTTATCTTCTTTTCTTCCTTTCAGAATAAAAAGTACTTAATAACCATCACCTACTTAATTCAAAGAGCAATGTGGAGGGTGCAAAAGAGAAAATAAGATTCAGAAATTGCTTGAGGTGTTTCCAATCCTTTCATGTGCTTGATCAATTCCTCATACACACTATTATATCTCTAGTTTCTGTTTCTTTTCAATGGACATTCCCACATTTTTGGAATTCCTTCCTTTTAAATCTTAGAATCTCTCATTTTCTTAAAGACACAGTTTTAATACTATCTTCCACATGAAGCTTTTTTTACTCTTTCCAACTACTAGTGCTATGTCCTGTATTTTACTATTCTATGTATACTGGCATTTATTTATTTCATATTTATTCTGTGAATTTGTGTATGCATATATTACATATATATACATATATACATACATATATAGATATCTGTGCATGTATATACTTTTAGTTTGCAATATAGTATATTAATATTATAATATAGTATATTCTGATGTCAATATATTAGGAAACAATTTTTTTTCCCAAAAAGCTAAGGTACAATGTAATGTTCTTTTCTAAAATTTAATGTTCTCTGGAAGCAGGTTTCTTGGGGAGCTTCTGGAGGCAGTATTCCGTTCAGTTCAGTGTAACAATCACCTCAAATGCAACCAGGTATTAAAGTCCAGATCCTTTATTTTCTCTTTCCAAGTATTGTCTCCTTCCTTGCGCCCAGTTAGCTTTCTTAGAAGCCTATCTCTCTCCTTCATTCCCAGAGCTCTTGCCCCTAGCCCTTTGCCTCTACCAGCTTCAGTCTCTCTTCCTCTGAATCTCCAGCCAGCACAAGGATGGAAGTTGGAATGAATCTGACTCTGCCTCCAAAAGTGGGCTTGTGGGCTTCTGACTTGTGAATCTCCTGGACTTGTGAATCTTCTGGACTTGTGAATCACTTGGACTTGTGAATCCTCTTGACTGAATCCTGGCTCTGAATCTCTTGAAGTCCCCAGCCAGCACAAAGGTGGAAGTTGGAATGAACCTGATTCCGCCTCTGAGAGAGTGGGCTTGTGGGTTTCTGTGGACTTGTGGGAGCTCCTCCTTATATATGCTCTCTTAAAGATGTGAACTCTAATAAGTACTTAGTACATAAGCATTGCCTCTATTAATTCCAGTGACTTGCACCTTGTTTCAAGTTCTGGCCCATAACAGTCCAACAAACAGGCTGTGCCCTGATTTTGGCATAACAACAATCCTTTGCACTCACCCTCTAGAATCAGGGGTCCTCAAATTTTTTAAATAGGGGGCCAGTTCACTCTCCCTCAGACTGTTGGAGGGCCAGACTATAGTAAAAAGAAAATATTTGGTTTGTGGGCCTTCAAATAAAGAAACTTCATAACCCTGGGTGAGGGGGATAAACGTCTTCAGATGCTGCATCTGGCCTGTGGGCCATAGTTTGAGGATCCCTGCAGTCTAGATGATATCAGCCACAGTAAAATTGCAGAATTGTTTCACAACAGGATCAGGGAGCCTCTGATCTTAGGCAACTATTGATAGCATTCATGTTCTGGTCATGAAGCCCTTTTATGAATCAAACTTATCATAATGTGGGGGGAAGGGCTCCAGAATATGTGTGCTTGCTTGCAAGCCATTTCCCAGGGATGGAGTCAAGATGGCAGAGTAAAGTCAGAAAGCTGCTCTAGCTCTTCCAGTTTCACTCAAAAACTACATGAAACCAAATCTCTGATCAGAATCTGATGGAATGAAACCACTCTTCAGTTCAAGATAGACTGAAAAAATTTATTTTATTTTTTTTCTTGATTTAAAAAATTTCAAGAAAGGTCAGTCTCACTGAAATGAAGAGGGGTTCAGCCCAGGTCAGATAGACTCTGAGAAAGCTGATGAGAAGGTGTTAAATATAGCAAATCAACAACTAAGACCCTCAGTCCTGACTTGGTAGAGGAGCAAATCAGTGGGGCAGCTTCCAGTCCCAACTCAGAAGACAAACTCTAGGAAGCAAGGCTGTTTTCTGAACAGAGCAGACAAAGCTACCCACTAGAAACACAAGGGGCCAAAGCCAAGGCTCAGACCTGCACAGGAATCTTGGGACAGCACTACCTTTATCTGAGGAGCAGAGTTCCATCTTAAAAGTTAAAAAAAGAAGAAATACCAAAAGAAAATGAAAGAAAATGAATAAGAAACAGAAAAGAACCTTGAGCATAGAAAGCTACTATGGTGACAGGGCAGACCAGACTCAGAACAGAACCAAATGTTCAGAGAAGAAATCTCCAAGAGTGAGATAAATTGGTTTCAAGCCCAAAGAGGTTTTTGGAAACATTCATAAAAGACTTCTAAAGGCAAATAAGAAATGCAAAAAAAAGGCAAAAATGAGAAAAGAATTGAGAGATGCATGAGAAGAGTCAACAATTTGGAAAAAAGTTAGGAAAAAATTATTTGAAGAAAACAACTACTTAACCAAAAGGAACCAAATGGGAAAAGAGATGCAAAAGCTAACTGGACAAATGGAAAACAATGACTGTGAGGCAGTAAGGATCTGTCAAACAAACTAAAAAGAATGAAAAAAATGGAAGAAAAAGTAAAATGCCTTATTGGCAAATCAGCCAACATGGAAAATAGATGCAGAAGAGATAATTTAAAAATTATTGGTCTACCTGAAGGTCATGACCAAAAAAAAAAAGATCCTGGAGAGCATTATTCAAGAGATCAATGAGGAAAACTGCCCCAGTATTCTAGAAACAGAGGAGGAAATGCTCATTGAAAGAATCCATTGGTCACCTACAAGAATTCCCCAAAGAACATTGTTGCAAAAGTCTAGAACTACAGTCTCATGGAAAAAATACATCACACTGCCAGACAAAAACAATTCAAATATCAAGGAGCAACAGTTAGGATTACCCAGGATATAGCAGCTTCTACAACAAAGGGTCAGAGAGCTTAGAATTCCATATTCCAAGAGGCTAAGGACCTGGGGTTACAACCAATAATTAAATACCCAGCATGATTCAGCATTATCTTTCAGGGGAAAAGATAGAGTTTCAATGAAATAAAAGACTTTAAATCATTTCTATTGAAAAAAAAAAAACAGAACTAAACAGAAATTTTAATCTACAAACACATGACTCAAGAGAGCCATAGAAACGCAAACAAGGAGAAAATATCTATTTAAAGGTTAAACTGTTTATATCCATAGATAGGAAAACCATATCTGTAATTCATGAGAACCATATCTGTCATTGGGGTAAACAAAGGGAGGCAACACATCAAATGATGGTGGGGTTGGGAATGGACTCTGATGTGATGACATCAAAGAAAGAAGACATTAAGGGGTGAAAATAGGTCTATACTAGAAAAAAAGAAGAAAGAGAAGGAATAATGGAACACTTAATTCACATCAAGAGGCTCAAAAGACCTATTACAATCCAAGAAAAAAAGGGAAGGAGATGAGCAATGTCTGAAGTTTGATCTTATCTCTAACAGTGAATGACTTAATTATTCAGTTGGGTATAGAAAATTATCTCAACCTATAAAAAAAGTAGGGGGAGAAAGAGGAAAAGAAAAGGGAGGGAAAGGATAGAAGGGAGGGCAAAAAACAATAGAATGAAAGGTAAGAGGAAGGGGGGAAGGTTGACAGGAGATAATATTGGGGTGGATAAAAAAACAGCACGAGGAAAACAGAATGGAAAGAGAGAACAAAAGTATATACAGGAGAGAAAATAGGATAAAGGGAAATAACAGAGCTGATAATTATAACTGTTAATGTGAATGGGAGGAACTCTCCCATAAAATGGAAGCAAATAACACGGTGGATTAAAAAAACAGAATCCTACATTATTTTCTTTACAAGAAACACATTTGACACAGAGAGACACATACAGATTAAAAGTAAAACCTGGAACGTAATTTATTATGCTTCAGATGGAGTAAAAAAAGCAGGGGGAGCAATTCTGATCTCAGATAAAACAAAAGGAAAAATAGATCTTATTAAAAGAGATAAGGAGAGAAAGTATATCTAGATAAAGAGTACAGCAAATAATAAAGTTGTGTTGGTACTAAATGTATATGTATCAAGTGTATAGCAGATAAATTCCTAGAGAAAATTGTAAACCAGTTACAAGAAGAAATAGACAGCAAAATTATTTTAGTTGGGGGACCTCAACCTTCCCCTCTCAGATTCAGGCACATCTAACCACAAAATAAACAAGAAAGAAATTAGGGAGATTAATAGGATCCTAGAAAACCAGATATGATAGACCTCTAGAGAAAATTGAATAGGGACAGAAAGGAATACACCATTTTCTTGGCAGTACATGACACCTTCACAAAAAACCTGATAATCAAATGCAAAAAGACAGAAATAGTAAATGCTTTCTTTTCATACCACAATACAATAAAATTATATTCAATAAAGGGTGAGGGGAAAAATAGACTAAAAAGCAATTGGAAATTAAATAATATAATTCTAAAGAATGTGTGGATCAAACAACAAATCACAGAAACAATCTATAATTTTATCCAACAAAATAACAATAATGAGACAACGTGCCAAAATCTAAGGGATGTAGCCAAAGCAGTTCATGGAGGAAATTTTATATCTCTAAATAACTACATAAATAAAAAAGAGAAAAAGATCAATGAATTAGGCATGAATCTAAAAAAGCTAGAACAAAAAACAAATTAAACCCCCCCAAATGAATACTAAATTAGAAATTCTGAAACTCAAAGGAAAGAATAATAAAATTGAAACTATGAAAACTATTGAATTAATAAAACAACTAAAAGTTGGTTTTATGAAAAAACTAACAAAATAGATAAATCTTTGATTAATTTGATCAGAAAAAGAAAAGAAAAAAAAAAAATCACCAGCATCAAGAAATGAAAAGGGTGAACTCACAACCAATGAAAAAGAAATTAAAGCAATAATTAGGAGCTATTTTGCCTAACTCTCTGGCAACAAGTCTGACAATCTAACCAAAATAGATGAATATTTACAAAAATATAAATTGCCCAGATGAACAGAAGAGGAAATAAAATACATAAATAGTCCCATTTTAGAAAAAATAAATTGAACAAGTCATTAATGAATTCTCTAAGAAAAAAAAAAAAACTGGGGGAGTGGGAAGGGGAGGAAAGGGAGCAGAGCCAAGATGATGGCTTTATGTGACCTCAAATGAACAGCAGATTAAGCTTCTAAACTGCTTTTGGAGTCAAAGAACCCACAACTATTTGGAGTACAACACACCCAGAGGAAGATACCTTGGAAGAACTGCATAACAGGTCTGTTTCAAACGGGCAGAAGATAATTTGCTGAACCCAGACTACAGCACAGGGAAACCAGGACAAAAAGCCGGGGCATAATGTCAGAGTGTTCCAGCTTCCATGTACCTGGAAATCTTCTGTGAGCCTCTTAGGCTATTCTGTCCAGGTTACAAGCAGATTCTTTGGTAGATTTGCTACAAAAGGTAAATTGTAAACCACTGAGCCCTGGAAGAATGCCAGACCTAACTGCCATTACCCAGAAATCAATCAACAGAACTGTCCCATGGAAAATTAAAGCATCTAAAGAGAGACCAGCCCTCAAATCCTGAGGTCCCTAAAGGCAAAGCAATCCAGATGAAGCCCCAAAGGGAGACATGAGCTGGTCCCCATTTCACAAGGCTTTCATGGAATATTGCATAAAGGATCTTAAAAGAGAATTAGAAGAAATATGGGGAAATGAAATGAGATCATTGAAAGAAGGAATGGGAAAAGCATAAATTGCCTTACAAAAGAGATATGAAAAAGACACCAATTCATTGAAAAACAAAATTTGTGAAATGGAAAAAGAATTCAATGAACAAAAAAATTCAATTGGCCAATTATAAAAGGAGCTAAAAAGGTAATTAAAGAAAATAATACACTAAAAATTAGAATTGGATTAATGGAAGTGAATACTCAATAAGACTCCAAGAATCAATCAAACAAAAACAAAAACAAATAAAAAATAGAGGAAAATGTGAAATATCTCCTAGGAAAATAGATCTAGGAGAGACAATCTAAGGATTATTGGACTTTCTAAAAACCATGAATTAAAAAAAAAAAAGAATCTAGACATTATCTTACAGGAAATCATAAAAGAAAACTGCTTTGATACTTTAGAATCAGAAGGTAAAACCATCAGAAGAATTCACTGATCACCTCCTGAAGAAGGCCCCAAAATTAAATCCCCAAGAAATATCATGGCTAAATTTCAGAACCATAGCACCGAAGAAAAGATTTTGCAAGCAGCCAGAAAGAAACAATTTAAGTACCAAGGAGCCACAATTAGGATTACCCAGGACCTAGGAGCTTCTACCTTAAAAAGATTAAAGGACCTGAAATCTGATATTCAAAAAGGCAAAGGAACTTGGATTATAGCCAAGAATAAGCTATCCAGCTAAAATGAGCATTATCTTTCAGGGAAGAAGATGATCATTCAATGATATAGGTGAATTTCACTGAATTCTAATGAAAAGACCAGAACTGAACAAAAAATGTGATCTCCAAACACAGAACTCAAAAGAAGCATAAAAAGGTAAAAAGGAAAGAACTCTTGAGAACTACATTACTGTTATGGATATACTTAGAGAATGCAAGTATAATTTGACTTTATTATGATAATATGAAAAAGAAAATAGAGGTGGAAAGGGGATCATACTGGAAAAAGAGGGAAAAGGAGGTAAAATAAGGGAAATTGCATCTCACAAAGAGGCAAAGAAAACCTATTATAATTGAGGGAAAGAAGGGAGAGAAATAAGCATGTGTGAATATTATTTTCATCAGATTTGGCTCTAAGAGAGAATATCAGACATATTCCCTTTCACAGAGAAACTTGTCTCACCTTATAGGGAAGTGGGAGGAAAAGAGGGGAAAGAAAGGGAAAGACTAGGAAGTATTAGAGGAAAGTGTAAAAAAGGGGGAGGGGCTCTAAAGGGGGAGGATTGTTTGAAGGAGATGATCATCAAAAGCAAAATACTGGGGAGAAGGGAAGGGGGAAAGGAAAGAGAGAAATATAATTTAGTGGGGTCCCTCACTGAGGCAGAGTTGAAGGAGATTTTCTCCTCCAAGGAGTTTTAGAGTTTCAGGGTCCCTTCTTCATTCTGACATACCTTGATAAGTTTTGTAGAATTTTTAAAAGAAAAAATAAGTATTTAATTCTGTGAAAAGTTTTAAAAGTAATTTGGCAAGGTAAATTGTCCCATTGTTCTAGAATAATGAAGAAAAATTAGTTTAGAAGAAATCTAGATGGAAGTAAAGGGGGAAAAAACGATAGGCTCTTTGCACTTTATAGAAACCCTTTTAACTTTCCTTGACTTTTCAGTTTTTATTCTATTTTGTTAACAGTCTTTATCAATCCATTTCTAAACAAATTAAGCTATTGCTGATCAGCAGAACATTCTGATATTTGGTTCCTTCTCAAGACCACAGCATAACTGGCAGTCACTCCAGTGGAGGAGGATAAAATCAATAAGACAGAGCTTAGAGAAATGGTAACATGTTCTTTTTTTTTCTTGCAGCAGCTTTTCTGCCCCATCACATGCCCTCTGCATTATTAGTAGAGGAGAGTTAGTCACCTTAATAAAAAAAAAAAAAAAAAAAAAAGGAATTTGTTTTTATTGTGTAATGAAGATTAGAATAAGTGTCAAAAATGAAATGCTCCCAAGAAAGTATTGGGAAAACCTTCCCATAATCCTGATAATTCATCATGGCCCAGCTCCAAAGAGAGATGGCAAGAGGAGGGGTAGCACAAGGAAAGAATATTCAGCTCATGCCTGTTATCCCCATGATTCCTGTTGGTATTGTCTCAACGCTCACACAAAGACAAGCGGTATCTTATCTTCCCTTGTTGACAGTGGTGCCATGCTTTCAATTTTAAACTTCTCTGCCTTCCCCATTTCCCACCCCTGACGTCATAAATGTTTCAGTTGTAAAGACTTCTAACAAGTCTTGATATCATGTACTCCCCCAGGTGAGAAATCCTCTTCTTAACTGCTCTCAACCCAGCTCAGATTACCAAATACAGGTATTAAAATTGCTGGGGAAAATGTAGGGAAACTGGAATTACATTCTGCCTTTCTAGCCATTCAGTTCTCATGGCTCACTGGATGGAAGGGGGGAGGAAGCAATCAGCTTTAACTGAGGTCTCCCACTGGCAGTAACCTCAACAGCCTTGTACCCACTGGCATCCTGTACCTCTGGCCAACTTGTGGGCATCATCCACATACAATATATCTTTTCCACCCTGTCCCAGCAACTGTAGGTTTTCTAGTTCCAACAGCACTAGGGCCTAAAAGTTGCAGTTGTCTGGGGGGAGGAGAGTCAGATTCCACAGGCAGCATCTGCTTTGCCATGTCAACAGTAACTATCACCAATATGAAGGTCCTGACACCAGCCACATCAGTCCCTACATAGCCAGTGTCCTCTGCCACACCAACACCCCCTCACAAAAAAAAAAAAAAAAAAAAAAAAAGCTTATTCAATATCTCTGGTACAGGCCCAGATCTCAGCAGGCACTGTTTAGCTTCTGTCTCAGAAGGTCCTAGAGTCCCCTGCCACACCTAGCTTGGCAGTTTGAGATGGGGAGCCAGCCACCCTCTGCCTTGAGTGAGCCCATCTGTGTTATTCTGGTTGCACACAATTTATTAGCTGTATAATCTCAAGCAAGTTATCTTATCTCTGTTTGTTCCAGTTTCTTGATCTGTGAAAAGAAAAATAATAATTGTACCTACCTTCAGAGTTGTTATGAGACCAAAATAACATAATGATAGTAAAGTGCTTAACATAGTGACTGGCATATGCTAAGCACTATGTTATTTCTTTAATTGAATGTAATTGTTCCATACTTGAGAACTCTAAAATGGTTTTAAAATGCCAAAGGTAATACGATCAATGATTTTTATCTGATAATTTGGAAATGCAATTGATGTCATTGGGATTTTGTTTCAGGCTTAAAATATGTGATATTGTTTTGTGTTATTATATTTCTAAATTCTTTTAGATGGTAAAATTTGACAGACAGTTGTAACAGAAATTCTGTTAGACAAAAATTATCTTTTAATCTGGATGATATTGCATATGAATTAGGCTTTTTAAAGTATGTAATAAAAATAGCATTTAAAAACTTAAGTATATTTAATGAGGTATATTTTATTATAAAGCATATCATAATAATATTTACTATAATGAATTTTTACTTGAAAATTCTTGACTATTATGAATGTATATAAGACAGATTAAAGATGCTGCTTCAATATATAAATGATGAGTGAACTATCAAGTATTTGCTACATGTCTAAAGCCCTGGAATAGAGATAGTTTAAACTTATAATTATCTGAAATATTAATTATCAAGGAAGCATCAGAAAGAATAGGTAAGCCCTAAGTTATGGTTAATGGATTTTTACTGTTTAAAGTAAAATTCGTGGGACCATAGTTAATTATTGCATTGAGCTTTAACTACAAACATAGTTTTCTGAATTCTGAATGACATAAAGCCTATAGTAGAAAATGGTATATGCTGCAGTCTGGGAACTCATAAAGATGGATATCTGGGAAAAGTTTTAAAGACAATTTAGACTTAGCCTGGGTAAGATCCTCCTCATCTATTTCCCTATTGTGCTATTTCCTTTCAGAAAAGGAAAATTCTATTTTTTTGTCCATACTTTGCACATATGGGTCCTTTCCCTCTTTTAATATTTCCTTGGGATACAGACCCAGTAATGGCACTGCTTGGTCAAAGGATACATACAGTTTTATAGCCCTTTGAGCATAATTCCAAATTGCTCTCTAGTATGATTGGATTATTTCACAATTACACCAACAATGCAATAGTGTCCCAGTTCTTCCACAGTCTTCAACATTTATCATTATCTTTTCCTGTCATCATGGTCAATCTGAGATGTGAGGAATTCACCACATTTCTAAGTATCATTGAAAGACAAAGCAAACCTTGAGTCTATGATATATTTTTCAGACAATAAATAAAACTCTAGTGGAGAAACCTCAGAATTTGAGGACATTTGCTATATAAACCAATAGGGTTAAATATTAATTCTGGTAAAAAATTATTAATACACAAAAAGGAGAAGGAAAACAGATATTTTTAATTGTTCTATATCCTGAAAACATTCTTATCCTAGTAGAGGGAACATAAATAGTTACAAAGGGAGAAAGTATCTACAAAATAAATTAAATTAAACTAGAAGCTAGTAACTGCTTTGTCTGTATGAGTATCTCTATTCTTGTTAGGATGTTATTTAATATTTGAAACCAATATTGATTAGTGACTTGGCCTATAGCTCTCTTTCTTTACCTTAACTCTTTATGGTCTCAATTTTTCTCCTACAAAGAGTTGTAAGCTGGATTGTTTTTGAGAAAATAAAGTTTCTTTAATGACTACAAACTACATGAAAAGAAAGTTCTTTATATTAAATAATAAGATTCAACTGATGTTGCTCTATGACAACAATAAGTAGAATATAACATCTAACAAAGTAAAAAGGAATCTCAAATGGCAACACATAAGCACATAGTGAAGGTGAGGAGGCTGCAACATGGTATCAATGAGAAAATGTGAAATATAATCTTCTAGGAAATATATAAGAAGAGATAGCCTGATCATGTAATGACAATGGCAAATAAGAGGTAGAAATCCAGAATTCTCCACTATTACCTTCTCAAAGGAAGGAGAAAGTTAAGAAAGCTTCCAGTATAGATCCTTTGTCATCTACTTTGGGGAGTATATGGATGTGAATTATACAGAATGGGTAGCCCTGGATGATTGTGATTATTATTACTGGATGAATTCTACTCTCAAATTGATAAAGTCAGTGCACTATTTGCATATTAAGTAGTGGACAATTGTAAAAGACAGAACTCTGAAAAAGTATACATGAAAGAAAGTGTTAACTCAGTGGAATTAAGATAATGATTCTCTAGTTTACATGTACTTAGTACTTAATATAGTTCTACAAGACTGATACCTATTCTACAAATTGACACCTATGCTGATGTACTTATAATAGAGTATGTAAGAGCCAACAAGGACTGGGAGAGAGACATTCCATTTCCCACCATCATGGTAGCTGGCTTGTCCTCCTTCATTTCTCCACTGAGACCAAGGCCCATATGAAGGCCAGAAGAAAGCTGAGCACCAGGCAAAGGAGACAAACTGTGAAGGAGACAATAAAGACTTTTAGACTTTATCCCTGGCTATTCTCGTGGTGATTATTCTGCTGAAAACAAGTCTGGTCTTGAGACCTCCAGAAAGCTAACCAGAACATTACAGATAATGTGAAAAGGCAATGTAAGCACTCAAGAAAGTCATATAGCACTTTAGGGGTTACTCTAGTAATTTCTTGATCCCTTCATTAATTAGTTCAATGTCTGCAAGAAATGGAATAACTTTAATGCCAAGTGTCAACTCTCTAGTTCAGGAAATAGTTCTTTTTTTTTCCTCATGTTTATGTTCCATTTTAAAAATGACATGATATCATTTCTCAAACTGTTAAGAAGGAACAGCACATGAATTATTAATCACTTCATAAAATGCCCAAGTCAAAAATTATAACCTTAAAAACAACATCTTGAAGAAGGCAGAATCAGCCTTCAAATTCTCCCTTCTTCAAAACACTTTTTCCAACCAATCTGTACCACAACAGGAAGCTCCTTATTTACATGTTGTGTCCTTATCAGAATGTCAGCTTCT
The DNA here is from genome assembly GCF_016432865.1 of Antechinus flavipes. Classification (NCBI taxonomy): domain Eukaryota; kingdom Metazoa; phylum Chordata; class Mammalia; order Dasyuromorphia; family Dasyuridae; genus Antechinus; species Antechinus flavipes. Next base: position 177,767,617 of record NC_067398.1, read on the forward strand.
TGAAGGCAAAACTGTTTTTGCTTTTCTTTACATACCCAGAACATAGCAAAATGTCTATTAACAATTGACAAATACTTGTGAAATGTTAGCACTTATGCTGTTCTTCAGTTGTTTTTGTCATGTATAACTCTTTATGACCCCACTTGATACTTTCTTAGCAAAGACACTGGAGTGATTTGCTATTTCCTTCTCCAGCTCGGATGAAGAAACTGAGGCAAACAGGGTTGAGTGATTTGTCCAGAGTCACACAACTAATAAGAGTGTGAGGACAGATTTGATCTCAGCTCAGTTCTTTCTGACTTCAGGCCCAGTATTCTTCTCATTATTTCACTTAGCTGTCCTATTGTAGCTTAAAGAGAGTTCATCACTTTTGTGAACATATATTTGTTGTTTACCTGATTTATGTTAAATACTGAGGTAAATTTGAGCAAATCTAATTTTTCAATTCTTTGCTTTAGAATTTTCTTTCTACTCTATATATTGTATAAGGAAAAAAACAGTAATTTCTCTTTAGAAAAGTCTTCCATAAATATATATATATATATAAGATTATTTTTACATAATTTCATTGAAAGTTCTTTGTATCAGCACTGGAAAGATCTGAAAATATATCATGATAGAAAGAAATTTTCTTTTTAGAGATTAAAATAATGATTTTTGGAATTTTTTGGCATATGTTTATTTTAATAATAGCTTTGAGACTCTGTTAGCCCATTGTCTAGTCTCTGTTTTTGTAAAATTGTATCTCTTCTCCAATTACAATTTATTGTCACATCTTCAAATATCTTATGCATTCACTTCCAAGAATGACAATAGGTTTTGCTGTGTGATTCTCACCAGTCTTCAGATAATCTATGCAGGACCTAGAATTATGAAAATTAGCCCCACCTACAAGTTAGTGACTCTAAACCAACATTGTTCATGTTTTTTTTTTTTTTTCAGATAATCATATTTTTTCAATCAACAAATAACTACTACCTACCAAAAAGGAAAATAATTCACAGGAATTACTTTAAGTTTTTCACTTGACCACAACCTGTTTCAAGAATTGAAACCCCTTGGGGCAGCTAGGTAGCACAGTGGATAGAGTACCAGCCTTGAAGTCTGGAGGAACTGAGGGTAAATCTGGCCTCAGACATTTAATACTTCTTAGCTGTGTGACCCTGCACAAGTCATTTAACTCCAATTGCCTCAGGAAAAAAAAAAAAAGAATTGGAACCTCTAAAGACTAGAATGACTTTTAAGTTGCACAATGGATAGAGTACTGGGTGAAAGCAGGCAGCTCTCTTTTTTTCCTGACTTTTCCTTTCCTTTGTTTCAAAACCAGCCTCAGACACTTACTAACTGTATGATGCTGGACAAGTCACTTAATTCTGTTTGCCTTGATTTCCTCATCTATAAAATAAAGTGGAGTAGCACATCACTTCAGTATCTTTGCCAAGAAAACCTCAAGTGAGGTCATAATAGTTGGACATGACTGAAAAGTAACTCAACAACAAAAAGTAGAAAACATTCTAGGCTTTTGTTAAATGACTGAATTTATACTCAACACAAAATCCAAAAATAAGTGACGAGTTCTTTCAGATATTTTTTAATATTCTGAATATGCTTTTTATTGTACTTAATGTTGATGTTTATTTTATATTAAAAGCATAAGACAATTATGGTCTTTTTGAAGTCCTACATAGGAAAATCTTTGGGATTCTATGGCAAGTGATTATCAACAGTAAATCTCAGACTTTTCTACTGTTCACCTCACATTTTGAAAATCACTTTCAATCTGAGACTGTAAAATTTGAATGTGTTATTACTTTTGCTCTAATTTTCCTTTCATAGTAGAGACTATGCATTTACTAGTTATAAAGATAAGACTTTCTCCAGCATTTCCTCTTCAGCTTGAGGGTTTAGAAAATGGAAAGAATGAGTTTGCCAAACTTAGATCACTGTCCATTTCTTCTATGTACCCTACATTCTCTCACATCTATTTAAAAGTACAAATGTAGGAGGAAATATATTGATCAGCCTTGTACTTCTACTTCTTTCTGAGTGTTAGATTCTTTGTTTTTAGAATGTAAAGTGTTTGAAGCCTTAAAATCCAGGATTTTTGTCTTCTTCAAATGAATATGCTGTTCTAAAAAGAATAAGTGCTCCTAAAAATGTTGGTAGGAAAACACCTTTCTCTGACATAGTTATCTTTGAACATGCATATCATAAGTATAAGTTACATAGAAAGTCTAAGTATATAGAAGGAAACAACAGAATGCCTTGGATAATACAGGAGTAGCATGTTGCCAGAGGTTTCTTCAACTTTGCCTCTTGCTCTATCCATAGCACTTTTAGTCAATGTGAATATATCATTATGTATTTTACAATTCACATTTGTGGGTGCATGCAAAAAATTTCCTGTTCTTTCACCTCAAAGAAACAGCAGAATGACCAGAACTCGTGTTTATATAAGACTTATTCAGTCTGAAGGCAGTAAGAATCAATCTCAGCATATTCTTCTCAATGCTACAAAGATAGATGATGCAAGGCACACTCAATTAAAGCTGTCCTGCCCATTTTTTCTTGGTTTTCTTTCCTTGGGCTTTGTCCTAGAATTGAACTTTGGCAGGTTGGAAGTGTGTTACAGTATATGTTCCCCTTCTATCCAGTAGAAAGAAGACTGTGGAATTTCAACATTAATTTTGACAGAGATGACAAATGGGGGTTGCCATTTCACACCTAGTGTGTGAATATTTCAATGGCAAAGAGTCCAAGACTGTTAATTAAAAATGGGGATTGTTAATTGGGCCAGTGTTGCAGTTTTGTCAGCAGCTTCAGGCCCCTTCAGACCTAATTCTGTGGTTCCTTGTGGCCCGATGAGATAAATGCCTTTTATTTCTGGTGACAAAGATAGCAATTATGGCCAAGATTTGTCTCTTCAACATGTTCATTCTATAGGTATGTTTAATTCTTAGGAGTGAAATAATATGCCACAGGCTAAGAACTGTCTTAGATGTCCATCCATTCTTTCAACTCAAACTATTTTTTTAAAACTAGATTATCATAAATAATATATTATTTTCCTTGGTGTTTGGTCTTGTATTGCATAGTGATCAAGTGCATATTAGAAAATGAAATGAAGAAATGGGCCAAATATTTGGATAACTAAAGGAAAAACAATTTCCTAAAGAGAGATCTTTGTTTTTAAATGGAGATTATTATCTATCAGAATCTGGATTGTTATTTTTGTTCTTCATTTTGTTTTGTTTAATTCTTTACTTCATGAAAAGTATAGAGTAAAAATATTGCCCACATTATTTTACTCAGAGAATCCATTGCTAGTCATAATTGCAAGTGGTTAAAAAAGGTATCATCTAAGTTCATTGACAACTTTGGTTATGATTCCTTAAGCTAATCAAATCTGCTCATTTTACAGATGAGAAAACAAAGATTAAGAGAGACAAATAAATACATAGTTAATTCCAAGGCCAATAAACAAAATCGTTCTTTTGGCTCCCGAATTTTTGTCCTTTCTGTTTTACCACAGAGACTTCTGATTTTCTCTTTACCTTGCTTAAGTAGAAGTCAAATATATTTTATTTCTTTAATTCATGTAGGTAACTTTGACTTCATAATATCTTTGAAATATTAGAATTTAAAAGACTTTTAATAAATATTAAAAGGATCACACTATACTTAGAATGCTCTCTTGGCAAATACTTATCATATTTGTTAAAAATATATAGTAATATGGCAAAAATTTTAGAAGCAACTTATATCTTGAAGTAGTAAATTCACATTTTAATTCTATGAAAAGTCAGACTAAGTCCTTGAAGATGGTTTATTTGCTAAGCAAAACAAATGACACAAGTAATAAAGAAAACTCTTAGTAATATGACTTTATAAATAATTTATATATTTTTATGTATATATTATATATTTGATTTATTTCATCACCAATTAATGATATATGATAATCTGTGTAAAAATAGTCTGTTTCCTTGTCTCTTCCTCCCTCTCCTCCCTTCCTACCCCGCTCTGTCTCTCTTTCTCCCTGTTTCCCTTTTTGTCTCTGTCTGTCTCTATGCCCCTCTGTCTCTCTGTGGGTCCTCTGACTTTCTTTCTATATATCTTTATCTGTCTCTCTGTGTATCTCTCTCTATCTCTGCCTCTATCTCTCTGTGCTTCTGTTTCTTTCTCTGTATCTCTGTCTCTGTGTCTCTCTTTGTCTCTATCTCTCTGTCTCTCTCTTTTCTATCTATCTTTTTCTCTTCTTTTTTTTTTTCTATGTGTATTTAGTTTAAATATGTACCAAGATACTTACTATTTGTGTGACTCTGGGCAAGTTATTTCACCTCATTTTCTTAAACTGGGCATAAAGTCATTTATCTCTTATGATTGTTGTTAGGATCAAATGAGTTAATATTTGCAAAAATGTTTGACATAATTCAAACAATTCTGAGATACCAACTCTTCCCTATCATAATGACTAAAAGGACAGAAAAGGAAAATGATAAATATTGAAGGACTTAAGGAAAAATTGTGAAACTAATGCATTGTTGGTGGAGTTATGAAATGATCCAATCATTTTATAGTGCATTTTGGAACTATTCCCAAAAGGCTATGAAATTGCGCATATCTTTTTACCTAGCAATAGTACTACTAGGTCTGTATTCCAAATTGATTTTAAAAAAGGAATAGGACCTTATACACACAAAACGTGTATAGCAATTCTTTTTGTGGTGGCAAAGAATTGGAAATTGAAAGGATATAGAATAGCTTAACAAGTAGCGATATATGATTGTAACAGAATATTATAAGAAATTGTGAAAAGAATGCTTTCAGAAAAACCTGGAAAGACTTACACAAACATGATGCAAAGTTAAATGAATAGAATCAGTGGAAGATTGTACCCAGAAATAGCTATATTGTATTATGTGATGATCAAGTAGGAATACAATGTCAAATACAATTCTGAAGGACTCTTGAAAAATACTATCCATCTTCAGAGAAAGAACTGACGAAATCTGCATGCAGATCAAAGCATTTTTTAATTTTATTTTTTTTCTATTTTTGTCTATGTTTTCTTTTACAACATGACTAACACAGTAATGTTGTCTATGATTGCTCACTTATAATCTAGATCAAATTGTTTGCCATCTCAAGAAAGGAGGAGTGGAGAGATGAATGGAGAGAATTTAAGACTGGAAAAAATTTTAAAAGAATGTGAAAAAAATTACATGTAATTGCCAAAGAAATAAAATATTTTTTAAAATGCTTATCATAGTGCCTGTCATAAAATAGGTGGAGCTATATAAATGTTTATCCCTTTCTACTTTCTGTCTCTCTTACATACATTACACATGGAGTAGGGGGCCACATGCACATACATGCATGCACAGACACACACACACACACACACACACACACACACACAAATGCTGTTTTTCTCTTTATATTGTTATTTTCCAGAGCCATGTTTCTGCCATTCATCAAATGGAATCATCTCCTCCCTTTGTACACAAGGCAGATGGGGCAGAAGCCATAGCCTGCAAACCCCTGCATAGTTAATACCTGGCCCAAAAGGAGTGAGGTTGGGAAGACAGTTTAATTATCATTGCCACTGCTTGGCCTTGGGAGGGCGGGGGGCAGTGGGAGGGGGGAGGAGGGGAGAGAGGAATGTCAGCAATGGTTCTAATTCATGCTAACATGAAAATGATTTTTAAAAAAACATTAGAACTTTTTTGCTATGAAGCCACTAACTTATTTTTGTTTTCTCCATTACTCACAATGAACTGATCATAATCACTATCAGTTAGGGGCAGTTTGGTTTATATTCAAATTATTTTCCTACAGGTGAGAAACCCCCTACCCAGTCACTAGACTCAGGGTATCCAGCCACTTCCTAACAGACTTTCCCACAATGGAGCCCTGCTGATCAGTACTGTGGAGATAGATTTTAAATGTAGTAGGTATCGTTTTATAAGGCTTTTGTCCATAATCATCATAGTGGGATAGATGGATTTTGCTGCAGAGCTAATTACCATACATGTGGAAGGAGTTTAGAGATGCAGTTTAATCCCAAACAAATGTGAAAATAAGCTTGCATTGTTTTGAGGAATGATTTACATTCATTATCATCTACTTTAAAAAAAAAAAAAAACATGCTTTTAAAAAAATCATTGCTCCTTCCAGAAAAATTGGTGAGTACAGAATTTCCATATTTGTACTTTTAAAAATCATGTATTTCGAGACGAGGTCATTTATTTTTCAAATGTAAGCAAAGCCTTAGCTTCTATCTAAAGCTGCACATATTTAGACTTCAAATAGACATAGATATCACTGGGCAACCCTTTTCAGCTTTGCATAGTGGGGTTAGTCTGGTGAGTGAAACTAATCATCCACAATATGATAGACAGAATGTATTACTTTGAATAAAAACTACATTTGTGGATAAATATAATGGAATCCCTTAATAATATTGACAATGGAAAGTAAATACCCATATTATTATTAATGACTGTGATAGATATCACTGTGAGATGATGTAGCTTATTTTCCTGTGTAGATTTTGAAATCATTATAAGATCAAAGCCTTAGACTTACAAGGTCCTTTAGTCCAAACATTAATTTATTTTTTTAAATCAGCAAGAAAACTGAGTCTCAAAGAGTTTAAAGACTAGTATGGGACATTAAAAAGAAGCAAAATTTGTAAGGCAGCTGGGTAGCACAATGGCTAGAGCACCAGCCCTTGAATCAAACGGAGCTAAGTTCAAATATAGCCCTTGAGTCAAGAGGACCTGAGTTCAAAAACCTCAGATGCCTAATACATTGTAGCTGTGTGACCCTGGGCAAGTCACTTAACCCCAATTGCCTCACACACAAAAAAAGATTTAAAAAAGAAAAAAAATGGTTTTGTATCTAGTTATTACCTCTGTGACTTTGCGTAAGTATCTGAAATTCTCTAGCCACCATTTCCTCATCTGTAATATGAGGAGGTTGGCAGCAGTGAACTCTAAGATTTTTTCCATCATATCTAGCTATACCACTAAAATTTTCCTAAATCACATAAATAGAAAGTGGGAAGACTCGATTTTTAAGCTAGATTCTGTCTCCAAATCTAACACTATTGTGTCTGATCTCTCTGTTACAGTGGTTTGAGATTTTCTTCTGTACCTAATTTCGCAGATGAAGAAACTGAAGCTAATGGCTAATGATTTGTTCAGTGTCACACAAATGCCAGAAGCCAGATTTAAACTCAGGAAGATGAGTCTTCCTCTATCCACTGCACCACTTAGCTGTTCAACATTTGCTGTGCTACAATCATCCATTCATACAACTGTTGTCTTCCAGAGGATAGGACACTAATATAACTAATCATATTCTAATGGAATCTACTCCAACTAATTTGAAGAATCAGATATCAAAGTAAATTTCTTCGAAAATGACTCACTCATCTAACATTATTTCTGACAAAGGATCATATATTTAGAGTTGGGAGGGATCTCAAAAGCAATTTACTCCAACCCTCTTATTTTACAATTTAGTAAATCAAGGCCCAAAGATTTTAAATTACTTGCCACAGGTAATTTAAATCCTGGTCTTCTAACTCCAGAACAATAGCTCTTTCCAGTGTACCACACCACCTTTTAAAATCTACATGGAGTGATTGGTAGTAAAGGAGATGCTTTTGTTTCCAGAGTTGTATACCACGGGAAGGGTCAAAATAAAACTAACATACATGGACAGTGAAACATCGTTCACTCAGATATTACTTCCAATTTAGGGGGACTTTAAAACCTAAAAAAAAACCCTTTGAAATCATCATATCTTTGTCTTTAAGTGACAAGATCATTAGTCTTCTGGTTGCCTGGCATAAATGTATTAGTATAAATTGATGGCACTATTGAGTGAAATCTTTTGAGTATTCACAATATATAAAGTATTGTACTTGGGATATGTGCATTTATACAGAGAGAAACAGAGAGAGACAGACAGACAGATAGACAGAAAAAATGAGTTTCTAATAAAATAACTAACCATCTATAAGTGCTGGGAGGAACATTCTTCTTAAATATTACATTTTTTTGGCATAGATCTGACAAAACAGTAGTGCACTGATATTCAAATATCTAATATAAATAAAGCTATAAAGAATAGCTTGAAGTGATTGAGAATCTTTGTCTCACCAACCAAATCTGTGAAATTTTGCTTGTATTCAGCTATGTCTCCCCACCAAAAAATTGTTTTGCTCATTACTTTCAGGGTTTTACTCATTTCATACAAATGACTATTTTTAAGAATACGTTATTTGGGGTATTTATAGAGACTTGGTTTGGAACTCACTATTGGCATAAATGAACAACCTTCTATGTAGGCATGTGATATATAACTCTTAGTACTTAACTTTTAGCTCATAAATCTATATAATGTTAAAGCTAAAAGAAAATTTAAGGATTCTCTATTTAAACCTCTTGTTCTACAGATAAATAAAACTAAACTTAGACTGACAAACTGACAGATAAATACAATTTGTTCCTGTCAGTTCCTGTTCTGAATCTTAGTTCAGTGTTCTATCCACCACATTCATTAGTTCATTACTAGAGTTCAATTTGAATTAAAAATATGTTAATTTCAGATTCAGTCGTTGGTCTTTTTCCCATTATTTAGAGCACTAACACGATCAAGCAATAGCATCTTGGGTACCAAAGGGGAATTCCAGAAGAAAACCATGTTACATGCTTATAATTCTTTTGTAGAGAATTATGCCTCAAACTGTGTTATTCTAAGGGGTCAGTTTGAGATTTCAAGAATAAGTTGAGCCCTTGAATCTCTTTTTAGTGAATGCATATAAAACAGGAATGCATGCCTTTATCTAGACCTCTTGGGAGCTCTTCAAGTTACCCGATAACAGTGGAGTTTTGTGAAGACATATTCCCACTAACAGATTTATGTGTAATATTGCTTGCTCTTTCTCCCCTTTGAAGTTATAGAAGCAAAAGCTCTGAGAGAAGGCTCATGGCAATAGACCTGAATCTTTGATTTTCTTTCACCAGAAAGACTATGCATTCCTTGAAGGGATGACATTGGGTAGTTGCTAAATCCCACAGACACAGTGAACTCCATTAATCTGGAATCACCAGCTACTGTAACAAATCAAGGTCCATTTGGAAATCTGTCACTTGGATTCCCCAGCCATACAAATCATCCTATATGAGACTAAATATTGCTAATGTTGCTCTTCATTCTCAGTTCTTTCTCCTCTTCCTCAAACTCTTTTATTAAAGGGATTTTTCTTGGAGGAAAGTTTACCAAAATAACATTGAGAAGTATTTTTTTACTGACATTGGGAACATTCTTTTGGATCAACAACAGTCCTATGGCAGCTTTCACATTTCTTAGCTTCCTAAATGGGAAGGGAACACCTGTTTCAAATTCAACAATAATTTGTATAATGAATTTTCATCTCATCTAAAGCATTAGCTGATTTCCCTTTCACCCTCTAAAATAAAATTAAAAAAAAAAAACCTCCAGGAACTTTCAAAGTGAGTTATTTTTATTGGCAAATCCAAAAAGAGGTAATTTTGACCCATGCTATAAAAAGTAACTTCTTTTTTTTTCTCTTTATTTTGTTCTCGGCCAAGTGACAAAATAGGCAAATATTCTTAAGGTCAAAGTCACCAGAAACACCAAAAAAGAAATTAAATGCAACAACTATATATATATATATACACATATATATGTATGTGTGAATATATGTTTATACATATATACATATTGTATATATATTTATGTGTATACATATATATGTATAATATGTGTGTATATATACACACATTGTTCCATTATTTCAATTATGTCTGAATTTTTATGACCCTGTTTGTAATTTTCTTGGCAAAGATACTAGAGTTATTTGCCATTTTTCACTCATTTTACAGATGAAGAAAATGAGGCAAATAGGCTTAAATGATTTGAACATGATCACATAGCTAACAAGTGTCTGAAGCCAGATTTGAACTCTAAAAGATAAGTCTTCCTAACTCTAGATCCATTACTTTACCTACTGCACCACTTAGTTGTCCAATAAACAAATATACACATACATGTATACACATACATATATCTGTATACATAGAAATATACATTTATAGATATATGTGTGATGTGTGTGTGTATTTTTATTTCTAAGTCATTATTTAATAGAAATAAACTGTTTAATAAAAATAGACTTGTGAAAATTTCAAAACTAAAAGTGGTCAAAATAATAATATGATATTCATTTTCCTTAAGGGAAAATAAGTTATGGATTCATTATTTCACCAATTTTGGTATTTTAAAAGGAACAGTAAGATAAAACAAATGTTTCTTTTGTAAGATGGGAGAAGTAATACTGATTTTGATGGAAAGTTGCTTATGGCAGCCTAAGAATTTGATTTAATTTTACTCAATAAGCATTTATTGGGCACATGTATTCTCAATAAAAGTTTGTTGAGGAACTGACTAACTGAGATTGTACCAAGCATCATGCTTTTGTTTTCCAAACATTTTTTGGGAATAAAAAGATGAAAATGGAAAAGATTCTGCCCTTAAGGAGCTTATTTTCTTCTAATGAAGAATGACATGCATAAAGAAATGAATTTTAAAAATATACAAGGTAAATGCAAAGTAGTTTCTAGGGTGGGGAGAGGGCTTGAACAACTAAAGGAATAGGAAAAAGTTTTCTCTAGAAGGTGGGATCTGAGCAGTTCTGTGGAACAAGCTAGGAATGTGAAGGGAAGTTGAGGAGGGAGAACATTCCAGAGATCAGGAACTAAGATAATGGGAAGAGAGCAATAAAAGGGATAAGTATTTGGAAATTTGCTCATGGTGCCAAGTTTATGACAAATACACTAAGCTATTGCTAAAGTTATAAACAGAGTATATTTGTCTCTCTGCTGCTCAAGTTTTAACATATGTATTAAAAATTTGGTATGTTGTAGTATCTTTTTTATCCAAGTGCTTTCCTCTGAGTGTGTCACTGTTGTTACTCCTCATATTATATGCTTGTATGAGCCTTCAAACTGCTTATTTTAACACTAGCTCTTTTGTATACTTAGTATATCTCCTGAGCTTGGTGGAGAAAGGTCATGTATACGTGAAATCCAACACTCCAATTGGCTTTCAAAATCAACATTAAAAACGAATTAACATTATAACTATCAATGAGATTATAAATCTGCCACACTGAGAGTTTAGAACATCCAAAGAACTTAATGATGTTGACACCAGAAAAAGTAGTCTCAAGAAATTATCTGAACTAGTAAATTAATAAGAATTAAAAAGAGAGCAAATCATAAGCTTCTCCAGATACAAATGGAAAATAAGAATATTTGGACAATTCCTCTAAACAGATATTATATTATTTTTAATGTTGAATTGTGGCTTCTTCCTAGAAGCAACTGTAATGGTCTGAGGCTTGAGTTGATGCACTGAGGTCCCAAGCACATGAGGCTAAATAGTAATTGGACCATACTCTATTAATATATAAGCTTGGAGAAAGAATGGCCCCCACCCACTCTTTGTGCAAGTCCTGATGTGTTGTATAGGAAATGACGATTTTGGTGGGTGGAGGCAGGGGAGTGGAAAAGGAAGGGGAAGGGGAGACTGCTTGCTTTTGCCATTGCAACGACCTTTCAGCTCAGATCTTCCCCTGTTAGCTGGCTTCCTGTGGCAGCTACCCATATTGTTATCACAATCTTTCTTGCCCATATTGCTATCGCAATCCTTATTCACCTCTTCACTTCAATAAAGATTGAAGATTTTTCCCTTAACCTGAATTCCTGACTCTGGCTGATTTTAAATATACAGTCATTACAAGCAACCACACACATACACACAAACACACACATTCATGTGTGCATGTCTATTGTGTGTTTCCATAAATGGGAAAACACATTATTAATATTTTAAAATTTGAAACCATATTCCACTCTAGTAAATGGGTGAATATTATCTCTATGTTTCAAAATGCTTTCACTATTGTCCATATATTAAAAAAAAATTTAACCCAAATATTTCAATTTAATGTATGGTTTTAATTAAAATGATAGCATTTCATTTCATAGTATAGGCCTGAAACAAAGCACAAGAAGCTTTCTATATCTTCCTAACTAAAAAAATATTTTAAACATTTTGAGGATAGAAAATCTCCTGAGGCCTACTCAGTAAGGTAGAGAAGAGGTAAAAAGTTAACTTGTCCAAGTTCAAATATAGCTTTCATAGGCAAGTGAAATCTATGGACCTCTTCCCAATTTTTAAAAAATGTTTAATAGAAAGAAATAATAAATATCATTTATAAGTTAGTAAGAATAAAGAATTTTTTTCCTTCTGTCCAAGTCCCTGGACCCCCTAAGATGTTTTTTGAAGATATTTTTAACCAGACTCCTTGGGAACTATAGAGCACATGTTAATTTGTACTCAAGTCATGAATAGCAGTTAAAAACCTTTATAAAGTGATCATCCATTATCCACACAAATATCTCCATTTAGGGCAAGTACATTATTTCTCAAGGTAGTCCATTCATTTGGGGATTTAATATTTAGGAAATTTCTTCTAAATTGAGCCAAAATCCACAATTTTGATAATTATATCTATTGTTGTTCTCATCTGCCTTCTGATGCCAAGGAAACAAATCTAATTTCTTTTCTATATGACAACCCTTCAAATATTAGAAGGCAGTGATCATCTCACCTCCCCACCCCCCACCCTTTCCCACCAAGTTTTCTCTTCTCTAGGCTAAACATCCCCAGACGGCTAAATGTACCATATGGGTTGTGTGTGTGTGTGTATGTGTGTGTGTGTGTGGGAATCTGGGAATACATGCCACAGCCAAGTTCACCCTTATAGATAGAGCATGTGTTTGGGGCCAGGGGTGGGAGAGGGGGAAATATTTTCACGACAATACATATATATCTAAGCCTAATATAGGTTCTCCTGAAAGTGGGTTTGGGGAACCAATTCCTAGAATAAATCCTCACCTTGGCAAATTATACTTATCATTCTTTACAATTGAAATTCTACTTTGTTTTTCACTAATGACTTTGTCGACTTCTTATAGTTTTTAATTCATCCCTTTGGAGTATTTTCTTTAGGACAATTAAGCATTATCTGATTGGGCTAAGCAAGTAAATATTTGATCTTTACCAACCAAACAATCCCTTTTATGCTTTCCCAACCCCCCCCCCAAAGAAAACAACCATTTCCTCTGTTCCTTCTATCAAGAATAATAATATCAAGGATTATGATTAAAAAAAACAAAGCCAAGATCTTGCTCATACTGCATTCTATGCTATTTCTGAGTTTGTGAGCTCTCAGCAGCCTTCCATGGTGTCAGCCCATTATATACCTTTTTATTAAAAAAAAAAAAAAAAGCTTCCATTAAACTTTAAGCTGTCAAGGATTACAACGAAAAGATGCAATTTTTTTCACTGCAGGAAAGGTCTGATTTAGTAACAAGCTATAAGCTAGCAGAGCAGCAGAATCCGCATATAACGTTTCATTGAAAGGAAAAATAACATGCTGCTTTTTTTGTGTGCTCCAACCTTGTTTTTCTTTGATTTTTAAATGTATATTGCCATTTGCCTCAAATACAATAGAGAATGCCGAGGGAGTTCTTCTTGCTCGTTCTGCCACAGACCTTGGTTTTTCAAGTCAAAACAGACATATGCAATTGATTTATTTTTCTTTTATATTGGAAGGGGCACAGTTGAGAAATAAAATGATAGTCCTGATGGCATCTAGTTTACAAGGATCATACTGATTTAATTAGCCATTTAATTCCAAACACCCTTATTATCTATTTGCATGAAAGGACTATTTACCTTCACCACACACATGTGCAGTAAGACAAGTGACCTAATTGAATGCTAAGCTTGTGGCCTGGTGCTTTCCAGGTTTAGAAATGATAATCCTCTCCTCGACTTTAGCTCAAACATCACAATGTCAAACATTGCACAGACATTCCCTAAGGAATCTGCAAGGCTAATTAGGGTGAGCTTCACCATAAAGAATACAGTTGTTAAAACAGCTTCTGTACACACTAGAGTAATGAGCATTTTTTACACACGCTGTGATTTGTTGCTACAATTTGCAGTCATATATCTCTTAGGAACTAATTCATGTGTTGTTATTTATTGCATGTATGATTATTAATGATATCTTAACAACTGTTGAAAGCAACTTATTTCACCTCCATAACTCATGTACTTAGCTCAATGTTTACAAATCTGGGGGTTGATATCAATTTCTCCAGAAAACCATCTCTCTTTTGCCTGTTTTTATCATTGAATACAATTCAGAAGGAAAGTATAGAAGCAGTATTTTAAGTGAGAGAGAGCTTTATTCACCCTATTATCAACGAAGATTTTATTATAATCATTGCCAGAAAAATGTAAAAAAAAATTCTGAGTAGTTCATTATCTTTTTGAATCATTGATAAATTGTCATCACACCTAGAACCTTTTGTCTTGCTGTCAAAGTCAAGAAATCTGGGGTTGATTTGGGAGATATGTCTGTGTGAGAGAGATAAATGAAAAAAAAAAGAGGAAAAAAAAGGAGAAAGGAAGAAAGAGAGAGAAAGAGAGAGACAGACAGAGAGGCAGAAAGAGAGAGAGACGGAAACAGAGAGAGAAGAAAGGAAGGAGAAGAAGGAGAGAGAAGTTTATATATTTACAAATGTCAAACTGATATCAATAAGTAACTGTTTTATTTAATGCTATTTGAAAAACATTTATTAATGCAGCTTAGTCAATTAGTATCTATGAGTCACCTACATATTTTATAATATAATCTTGGTGATTTATTTTATAGTAGAGATGGTGTATAGGGAGGATTAAGCTTCTGAAAATATTATGTATAAGGTATCACATCACACCATTCAGCATTGATGAAAACTGAGCTCCTTACTGCTTCACCTTCAGCACTGACAGATTTACACCAATTAACTCTACCCAAATGTCTTCCAATAATTGGGACCTTGAAACAGGAGAATTCTTCTTTTCAAAAAGAAATGATTTGGCATTAACAGTGAACTTTCATGCTTCCCTGGACAATGACAGCAAATGATTGCATGGCCTAAACACCTGCTTTGGATCACCTGGAATTGTAGGTATTGTAGGTTCAGACCTTGCAGGGTCTGGCATAAATTGTAAAACATGATTGCATATTTTATGAAGGTTGTGGCCCTCCAGATTCTTTAGCAATAACATTGCATTTATACTAAGAATTCATTACCAAATTTCTAGGAGTCAATCTTCTATCAAAGAGCTACTATTACAGACAATACACAAATGATTAATTTAGCTCTGATGATACAAAAGGATGGTTGTTGACAAATGCTAATGTTATGTGATGAGGAACCCCATAGGTTGCTAATTGTTTAAGCTTACAAAATCAGTTCTAACAAGTGTTCATTGCATGAATATAACTAACCGCTCATTGTTATTAAAGAAAAACTTCCAGAAAGGAATGATTTTGCAAAAGAGGACTTTGCAATTGTTTTCAAAACCATTGAGAAAATTGATATTAAATACTCATATCTCTTGAGTTTTTTCCATTGCAGATTTTAAAATCAACTTAAAATGTTTTATTATATTAAATTGTCAATATGTGTTGAATTCTCAAGGTGGGAAAAAAATGCCACTTACAAAAGCCTGAAGGCATGAGTCACAGAGGCAGCACAACCAGATACACACATATGCATGTGCACACACACACACACACACACGCACACCCACACATGAAATCAGCAATGAGAATGGGCCTCCAGAAATGACTTCCCAGTATGACTGAACAGACAAGACTTGAAGGAAAGCAACACATCTGCATATCTAAGGAG
This sequence comes from Antechinus flavipes, assembly GCF_016432865.1. Taxonomy (NCBI): domain Eukaryota; kingdom Metazoa; phylum Chordata; class Mammalia; order Dasyuromorphia; family Dasyuridae; genus Antechinus; species Antechinus flavipes. The sequence goes on from NC_067398.1 coordinate 177,783,477, forward strand.
CATGATAACAACATCAGATGAAACAAGTGAATATCAGGATTGAAAAGGCTGCAGGAGTTTGCAAGCAGATGTCAAAAAGCATACAAGAAAATGTCAAGAAAAGTATAACAAGCAGCTAAAACTGGTTGCAAAGATTAGGGTGCTAAATATATGCATAATGAGCACACCGCTCTATGGCTTACAGCCCAAGAGCTGCTTTGCAAGCAAGAAGAAAAAAAAAAAAATGAGCTCCATGAATAATTTCTGCAGAGAAATCTAGGGTCAGAATGTAAACGGAGGTAGAAAGTAAATAAAGCAATGGCTAGGATATGTCTCTGGAATATAATCTGTGCTAGACCTGAGTTCTCAGGTGAGGATTGAATTTTATTAGAGGGAAATTAAAAAATAAGCTCCCACTGGGAGTGAATTGCTATGGGATGACCAAAGGTAATTAGAAGGAACTCTACATTTCAGAAATTCATTTTATGAAAATTCACAAATGAGAAACAATATTACAGGTCAAATCCCATGAAAACAAATAACACTAATAATAATTGATAATAATAATAATGATGAGGAGGAGGATAAATCAAATCTCTATATCTGTTTAAGGTTCACAATTTTTTTTCTTCTATAAATCCCATGAGGCATGTAATGAAAGTATTCATTTCCTCATTTGTACTAATGTGGTAGTGGTGCTCAGAGGCAGAAAAGGATTTGCTCAAGGAGTGTCAGACTCAGAACTGAATCCTCGAATCCAAACCAAAAGAAAAATACTCTTTTGGTTTCATTGGCATAGGAAATCCCAGTGCAGAATTCCCTCTGCTAATGCAGATCAGAACTTTCTCTGTACTTTACATGCATAGAGAATTGTCAGGGCTACTGACATATTGAGTGACTTATCCAGGATAACAAAACTATTGTATATCAGAGACTAGGCTTTAATCCAACTAATCTTTGTATTGAAACCAAATTTCTATCTATGACATCAAACTGCCTCTCTGTTTAAATCATATGGTAAGATTTATTTTTATTACCACCACCATATCATCATCATTATTATTTTATTATTACAGTCTCATATTGGCACCTACTTTAAGGTATGCAAAATATTTTACAGTATGTGTAATGAATAGGGTAGGAAGAAAATATTGATATTTTATATACCTCTGAGACCTATTTATGTGAGGTGGGTTTTCTGTCTATATTATGTGTATAGATACATAATTTTGTCTAAATGTAGCTCAAAGAAAGGTGTGAATAAAGATACCTTTGGAATCTTACCCACCCCTTTACAAGGGAAATTGGATTGTTGCCTGGATGGAAGTAAAGTGGCACAATAGGTCACCTGGACCTGGAGTCAGAAAGGCTTGAGTTCAAATCTAGTATTAGACACTAACTGTGTGACCCTGAGTGAGTCATTTAACTAAATTTGTTTGCCTCAGTTTCCTCATCTGTAAGATGAGCTAGAGAAGTGAACAACAAATTCGGTGTCTTTGACAAATGGAGTCACAGAATCAGAAATGACTCAATCAACATAGGAAGGAAGCAGGGAATTGAGACCAAGAGCTGGATTGCTTTTGAATCCTCAGAGAATACATTTCAAATTAAAATTACATCTGAATATTGCTTATCAATTATTTGAGTTTTTAAGTTAAGTTTGATCACTCTGTCATAAAAGGGAAGAAATGTTCTAAGCTCACATAGTAAGGCTTGACTTCCCATCAAATTAGTTGTGGAAGAGATAATCACAAATAATGAATAGCAAATAAATGAATTTATCTATGCAGGTAACTAAAAGAAATGATAGAAATTAAAAAAACAGACTAGAATATACCAAATGATATACACTTTTATTTTTTTTACTCCTTGCACATAGAATCTATCCCTCAGAGACCCAAGCACTGTCAGTAATTATAAACCTAAGGTTAAAAAGGAGGATCTTTATACCTGAGAAATAGGAAAAGCATCAATTGTTCTTGTCCTTTGGATACATCTATTGTTTTAGGTCAGTCAGTTGGATCTATGTTGGATTTCAGATTCAAAGTCAAAAGGAAGAAAAATTAACCTGGAGAAAATAGTAGTTCAGGGAAAGAGATGGTGATCAAAAAGACTGGGATTTAAGACAGAAGCAGCAGATCATCAGCAAAAACTTTAGATGTATAGAATGAATGAATTTTATAGAATGAGAGATGAATGAAATCAGAAAGCAATCAGCTTCTTCCTAGTTCCAGAGAATGGATACCATCAGAAGGAGTTTTGGAGTCTTGAAAAGCAGACAGTAATAGTTTTGGACTCAGATCCAGAAGACTCATTTATAACTTGGTATTCTGGGGAAAGGATAGACTTTCTCCTGCCAAACCCAGTTCAGGGGGTTGGAGGAGCCATCAAGTTGAAATTGCTGATTAGGTCTAGATTCAAGCTTGCCTTATTCCATAATTAGAGGACTAGAAATGAATTGATCTCAATGATTGCCCTAAAAATAACTTTAATCAGGAAGGATATAAGAACAGAACAGTGTTAAAAATCTTACAGATCATTAATCTAAAAAAGCAATGTTTTTTGTAGCTAAAAGACATGGATTCAAATTTTGCTTCTGCTTCTCACTACCTGTTTCACTCCAGGTATGTCCCTTATGTCCCTTAAATTCTTTGGGCCACCGTTGCTCTATCTCTAAAGTGAAAGCATTGGACTAGACATCCTTTAAAGGTCTTTTCCAGGTCTAAATCTATAATTCTATAGCTATTTACAAAGTGTGTAAAATGTGAATTGTTCACCCTTTTATCTGTTACAATTCCCCTTCTTCCCTCAGTTTTATGTTTGCAAAACCAAAGTTATCTAGTCCAACCTCTAGATAAATAAGAAATTTATTTATATCAGACATGGTGAATTTAAAAATTTAAATAATTAAATTAATTCTTAAGTACTTTGAGAAAATTTTAATTATTCAAGACATGTTTTTCTTCCTTACTTTAGTTCCAAGATACATCTCTGTAACCTCCATCTATTGTTTCTAATTTCTGGGACCTAGCTGATCTTGTCTAACCTCTTTTTCACATGACAAATCTTCAAATACTTGAAGGATAATTAGTTGTCATGACTACTACACTGTAACCAAGCATTCTCTTTACCAGGCTACCATCACTAGTTCTTTCAACCAATCCTCACACTTTTCAGTTTATCAATGACGGTCCTATAATAATGGACCTTAGAATGTAACAAACTCTCTACATGTGACATAACCAAAACAGAACAAAGTGATTACATTTTCATTTGTATAATTTCTCTATACTGGTGAACTTGAATGGAAGTTTCCAAATCAGCTACCATAACAGTCTTACAGTTTTCAGAGAAAAATAATAGCAGTCATCTACACAAATGTTGAGCATATTAATGGACATCTGAATCCCCTTAAAATAAAATGGTAAAATTTGTTATTATCCTCATCAGGGAAAAAATTCAATTCATCTTTAAAGCTTTTGAAGATTTTCTTAACTATACTCCACATAGGTGGATTAGATGCTTCATAATGTTTACTTAAAACATGTCCTTTATGTGGGAGACTTTTAGTTTCAAATTTTCCACTTAATTTATCTGACTCATCTTTGTTTGTTTGCAGTAAATGATGAATCTTTGCCTTGATAGAAAACTGAGTCTCCATATCCAAACAGAAGATTCATGCTTCATTTTCCTAGCAAAAATATAATAGTCAGTCTCTGCATATAATTCTTTGTTTATTGTAGTTATTATACTTATTATTCATTAAGTGCCCATAACCTATTCCACATTTGAAAAAGATGAAAATTCAATTCCTTCCTAGTCAAGTTCCAGATTGCATGATACATGGAAAATGTAGTGACATTTTGAATTGAAATCATTGTTAGGTAACATTTATTATTATGTTAATTCACTCAATAAGTAATTATCAAAGGTCTTTTATGTATTTTTGTTGCAAGTTATGGCTAACTCTGACCATTCTGATCCTTTATATTTGGAAATGAAATTAAATGAAACACTCAGAGACCACCTAACAGTTAATAAAAAATCATTTTGCAAAATTTATGAAATCTATTTTCAAATTTTTAACAACAAAACAGTTCATTTAGACATATCAGAGAAAGGATATATAGGTAAGATGATATATTGATACAGTTTAGCACAACTCTTCCTTGTCTCTGTATTGGGCATCCTTATCTAATAATTATAAGTGTGAGGAAGAAACAACTTCCGGTTCATGTGAAGTCTTGTGTGCTTAGTACAGCAGGAAGTTACGTCAAAATCCCCGTTCTTAATCTTCTAGGTTATTAAGTCTTTGGAATAGTTTCAGTACTTTTAGAGAAAATCTATCCTAGTCTATTTAACTGATATTACTCCAATCAAAACTTTATATTTTAGTAGACTACTTAGTCTTCCTAATAAAAATTAACAACAAAGTTGAATAAATAAAATACATATTCATAAAATGAGTATAAATGTTTACATGAGCAATTTCAACAATTGGATGCTATCTTCTTATACATAGTAGACACCTGATAAATTAGGTTGTTGAACACAAAAACTGAGAAGAAGGAGAGTAAAGAAGTGATAATAATAGAGTTATATTAGGCTTGAAAAGCTTTTTAGAGCAGATGTTCTTTGAGTTCAATCTTGAAAGAGAAAATGGAAGTGAATTATTTCTTAATTGTAAAGATAGAGAATAGGGACATAATTTCAAGTAGGGCAAAAGCAAAGACCCAGAACTGGGAATAAGGAAAGCATAAGTGAAAGAAAGTCAGAGATTAAATTGTCTAGAAATGGTTAACTAACAACAAATTAAATTTGTTCCTCACCAGGAAAGAATTCTAATAAAATTATGATTGAGATTCTCTCTAGGAAGATAGTAACTCTTTTTGAGTAAATTGAATTTAGGCTAATTTATTCATAGTTTTTTTTTTTTTTTTTTGGTTCAGAAGTCTAACATCTTAAAACTATTATGATGTCTTTTCTCAATAGAACAGGTAGATAAAATATGCAATAATTTACACATGTGATTTTACTAAATCTTTTTTTTAACCTGCTTACCTCTACACTTAGAAGTTTAGTCAGTCACATGAAAGTGATTTTTGGTAAAGTACGGATTAGAGAAATAATCCCCCAGGATTTATGTTGAGACTCAAGTTGAAAGAGATTCCACTAGGGTACAAGTCAGTCAATTTTAGATAAACATTTTCACTATTTGTCCCCATTGACTGGCAAAGGTCCTGGCAGTGATCCTAAGGATGGATATTAAGAAAGTCTTCGTACTGCAAGATGATGAATACTAAAGGGGAAAAAGAAAGATACTATTTTCTATCTCTCCAATATTTGTGAAAAGTGAACCAAAACATACCATTTCAACCTTAGCTCTAACATCAACTGTGTAAGCATCACCCACTCAATTAATTTCTTTTGAGGTTCAGTTTATTCATTTATAAAATGAGAGTGATTACTTTATTATCTTTAATAGCATGCTATATATAAGAGAGGCAATATTGTGTAATAGAGGGTTGTCCACCACACACACACACACACACACACACACACACACACAAAATATTTCTTCCTTCAACTTTAGGATTCACAATAGAAAGCTAGATTCATTGCAAACCACAAAAGGAAGAAATTTATTGTCCTGTTCCTCAGGGATTGAAAAGGAAAATTGACACAGTAAATTTATGATCAGACCTGGAACTAGGGTTATATAAAGTAAGCAGCCTTCTAGAGAATTCTGAAAAGAAGTAAAAAAGATAGATATTTTAAAACATCATTTTGAGGGGAAATTGCACATATTTTTGATACCAAAAGGTGGTTTCTTGCAATACATACATACATACATATATCTGTCCATCTATAGATATAGATAGGTCAAATGTGGCACATTTAAACCATCCTCTATGGGGCAGCTAGTTGATACAGTAGATAGAGTACCAGCCCTGAAATCAGGTCCAACTTAAATACTTAACACTTACTAGCTTTGTAACCCTGGGTAAGTGACTTAATCCCAATTACTTCAAGAAAAAGAAAAAAATCTTCCTTCATGTGACTGTGGTACAGATGGGATACTATAGGGGGAGGGTATCTTATAAATCTTGCCTACTGTATGTATATATTCTGGCTATGTTATAGCTATTTATGTTTGTCTTGTTTCCAGATTTTTTCTGAGGAAAGGAACACATGATATTAAGCACAGCATTGATAAGGGATCAAGTGGTCAGGAAAGATAGATGGTGATTGGAAGTAAAGAAAGTAACAGTAGAAGTAATAGAGAGAGAGTATGAATTGTGTACAATCAAGTGTGGGAAGACACTTTTAAAGCATTTATGTTTTCTTGAATCATAAAACAGGTATAGACTTAGTTGATTTAACATAAATTCAGATGATTACAAAACTATAATATGTATATTTTAATCCATATCCATTTTTCTCCATACTACATTCCTCTTCCTTGTTTGTTTGTTTTACTTTTCTACCCCTCTTCATCAGCTGCATTCAATAGATGACTCTCATATGTCACTCAATCTCTTTTGGCCTGGACAATTCAGAAATATTAATAATTAGATTATAGGATTGGGCAGAAAGGTAGCACAGTGTATAAAGTGTCAAGCCTAAAGTCAGGAATAACTACCTTTCTGAGTTCAAATTGTGTCTCTGATATTTACTAGCTCTGTGACCCTGGGAAACTAAATCTTATTTGCCTCAGTTTTCCTCATCTGTAAAATGGAGAAGAAAATGGCAAATGATTCCAGTGTCTTTGACAAGAAAATCTCAGCAAAGGTTATAATAAGAATCAGATGAGATTATGTCTGTAAAAGCAAATTGCAAGCATTGATTGTACCAATCAAGAAAGAGTTTTAAAATATTGTTATGAAATAATCTTATCTTCAGCTTGAAAGAAATAGATCATATTCAGCCTGTGCAATTTAAATATAATCTACGTGAAACAACAAAATGTTCCTGTTACTAAACAAAAATGTGACAATTTTATTAATTTCATTAAACTTCAGGAATAATAGATTTTTATAGTAAGTTTGTATCCATCAAGGTATTTATAGATTCAAGAAACCTATATCATATCGATCTTCCATGTGTAAAAAAAATAAAAAATAAAAACATCAGAGGAGTTCTAACCATGTAGCAGTTACAAAGAACCTTAGCAGTAAAGACAAAGAAAAATTTCTTTAGAAAAAAATTAATTGTGCTTCTGAAAGTAATTCAGTTAGTTTTAAGTGTTATATTTTCTGTGGCAAAAATTCCACATGTACACTAATTATATTGGTAATATTTGAATTTTGCATCCTAAGGAGAGAACTACAAGCTCTGTGTGAAGACATAGCATTCTCTAAAAGAGACAAACATAATTTCAGGTCATTACAAGTGAATTTACAGTAGAAGTTATTTGCAAAATAGCCTGAAGGCTTGATTTGGTATGCTTATGCATATAGTGAGCCTGTTGAATTTGCTGAAAGTTGTACACATTGAATTGCCAGCTATTGAAGCCAAGCAGAGCAGGATCTGGGTCAGGAATGAACAAGATAAGTATGGGGGAAATAAAAAAAAATTAAGAAATGAAGATTCCTGGTTCTGAATTCAACTCCATTCAGTTCACTTCCACAAGCATTTATTATTCTCCTACTGAGTGTGCTTTTACCCTGCCAGGTGATAAAAAGGAGATAATAATGATCATTCATATCTAGACAGCAATTTAAGATTTGCAAAGGGCTTTCCTCAAATCAGTCCTATCAAGTAAATTTGACATTTATCATCATTCTGTACAAATGTCTTTCTTTTTGTTTTTTAGGTAAGTAAACTAAGATTTATAGAGGCCACATGACTTCCCACAGTCTCATAGATAATAAGCATTTTAGGCAATATTTGAACCAAGGTCCACTTCTAAAATCAGTGTATCATAATGCACTCTACTGAAAACTGAGCTGAAAGAATTTCAACAGGCAATGATGTCAAGAGAGTCCATTCTGGCTATGTGGGACAGGCTGTATGAACACATGGAGACAGAAGGATGAGAAGAAGTTATAGGAATAAGTCCAATTTGGCTAAAACCCTGAGTACATGAGAGGGATTATTGTGAGATAAGACTAGAAAGGTAGTTTGAGGCTAGATTATACAAGATCTTGAATGCAGGGATAAAGAGTTTATACCCTATCCCATTGACTCTGAGGTACCATTTGATTTTTAGTACTAAAGTAATAGAATGAAGTCTATATATTAGAAAATAATTTCTTCAGTAAAGAATAGATTAGAGAAGTGTCTGAAGGAAAGGAGATAAATTAAGAGGCAATTTACCATAGTCTAGGCAAGAAATAATAAGGATCTGAATTGGGAAGGAGATCACTGGAGGGAAAATATGGAGAAAAGTGCTATCATGCTGTAGGATTAATGGATTTTGACAAAAGAATGAATCTGAAGAGGAAGAAAAGGAGAGGCAAGAGTTAAAGAAAATTTCAAAATGTCAGCTGTCAATGATTAGAATAATGTTATCAATAACATAACATGTACATGTTAAAAAGAAGGGATTGTTTTGGGCAGAAGAAAACAATGAGTTCAATTTTAACATGTATCTGAAAAGTTATTCTGCCAGCAGTCAAAAATTCAAGGACCTAGAAAAGATGGAGTTGAAAATATACTATGAGATCTATGTATATTTATCTGTATAGATATGAAACTAAAGCAATAGATGTACATTATGCCACAAAAGAACATTTATCTTTCTATGGCAATATTTAGCATTATTGATATTTTGTTAAATTTATCATTTTATATGTACCATGCTTATACACAGTTGTTTGCATATTGTCTTGTCTATTAGATGATAAACTCCTTGAAAATGGGGATGGGGATATGTTGGTTTTTTTTTTTAATTACCCAGTATTCACTATGATACCTGGCACATAGTTATCCTTGTAATCAAATGATTTGTGTTGCCATTCTATATATTGAACTAAATAGCTGTCAAAAACTTGCATTAAATAGTATAGAAAACACACACAGAGAGACATGTATTTATTTTACATTTGTACTATCTTTCTAATTCATTACAATAGTTTATCTTCTAATTTTCAAAATAATCCAAATCTTATAATGAAAACACTTTAATTATTCTTACTCTTTTTATCCTAACTCCTACTACCTCAAGAGTAAAATAATACATGAAATAGAGCATAACTAAACAATCTTTTAAAAAGTGACCTGCATAACTTTAAGATCATTACCTTTATTAAGGGGAATGAAGTTATTTATAGTTAATCTTGCAATGCTTGAAAAAAAGAATATTGAAATCTCTTGTAAAATCAACACATAGAGATAAATACTCAAATGAAATTTTTCAAATAGAATGGATGAAATTCTGTCTTTCAGGCTAGGGAATAGTTAGAGGTCTCAACAAATCTAAAGTAAATCTTACAAAGCTATAAAGACAAGAGACTAGAAACCACATGCAACATAACAGAGTCTCAATACACGGAGCAACTGCTATCCAGCATAGTTAGAATGTATGTGTGTGTGTGTGTGTGTGTGTGTGTGTGTGTGTGTGTAGGTATATGAAATGCTCAGCTTGAATGAATTTTAATTGCTTTTTAATTTTTTTGTTTTAAAATTACTTAAGTAAACAGAATGAAAATATATGGGCTGTATGGAGTAATGTTATGTCCTTTCTTTACAATTTTGATTCCCTTTTACAAGTTCCAATTTCCTTCCTCCCATCTACTTTTCCAATAACAAAAGTAGAATTTTTGTGTGAGATTAATGGTTTTTGTCATATAGCCTCATTACCACCTTATTTAGTAGATAATCATTCTGGTATAAGCTTCAACAATGAAAATATTGATATAGAAGAGATTGCCTCACTAGACTTAAGAACCGATAGAGACAATTTTTTATGTATGTTGGCTTTTTCACTCATCACATCACTCATTTGACGGGGGAAGTTTTTCACAATGGCATTTGACATGAACCTTAGTAAGCCCAGTAAGCAGATGGATTGCCAAGTTTTAACTAGAAGCACTCTGAAGTCTTTACCAAAAGAAGACAATTTGAGGTATGCTTCTATAATGGATGAGCCTCCTGTCTGAGTATTCCATTACCTCATTCATTTTAAAGTCAATTTAGGACTCATGAAGCTTGCCAAATTTGTAGTCCCAGGGCCTAGTGTTGTTGTTGTTTTTTTTTTTTTTAAGCCAACAGTGAAGGTATTGCATAAGTAGTCATGTTGCAAACTTAACTTAAAGCTCTACTCCATCACATTCTTAATATCGAGGGACCAGAACTTTTCAGCCTCTTAGTCTATCCAGTAATGTATGTACTATTACCATTTGTAATAAGAAAGTCTAACTGAAACTATCAATTCATTTAATATGGGAGGGCATCAAGTTTCTATCATCCTAGACTGGCATAAGATTTAGGAAAGAGAAGCTCTGTAGTTGATACAAAGCTGGAGTCATGAAGTCTTAAAAGTATATTCTAGGCATTTTTTTCCCCCAAGGAGATAAAAGATAACTAGAAAAATCCCATTTACATCATAATATTTATAGCAGCAATCTCTGTAGTAGCAAACAACTAGAAATAAAGTAGGTACACATTTATTGTGAAATGATTAAAGTGAGTTGTGGTATGTGAATTTAGTGAGATAATACTGTGCTTAAGAAATGGTAAATTTAGTGATACAAAGAAGCATGTAAAGATTTATATGAATAGTGCTGCAAAGGAAGTAAGCAGAACCAGGAGAATAATATATACATTACTACATCTATGTAAATATAAAGAAAAACAACAAAATTAATCATAAGAATTGAATGTTGTTAAAAAAAAAAAACTAAGTTTTACCCCCCAAATAAGTATCTTTTCAGAAATGGATGATTAAGAGTGTTTCAGATATAAATTGCTGCATTTTCCTGTATGCATTGATAAGTTTTGAAGAATTATTTTTCCCCTCTCTCTTATTTTTGTTATAAAGGACAGTTTATGCTTTGGAAAAAGTAGGTGATATAAAAACAAAAAAAAATCAATTAAAATACATTATATGAAATGGTTAAAATGCTTAATTTTATATAAAGTTTCAAAAAATCACTTCAAATGCTGTCCCCAATATTTTTTTTTATTTTTTTTTAAATTTTTTATTTAATAATTACATTATATTGACACTCGTTTCTGTTCCGATTTTTTTCCCCCTCCCTCCCTCCACCCCCTCCCCTAGATGGCAAGCAGTCCTTTATATGTTGGATATGTTGCAGTATATCCTAGATACAATATATGTTTGCAGAACCGAACAGTTCTCTTGTTGCGTAGGGAGAATTGGATTCAGAAGGTATAAATAATCCGGGAAGAAAAACAAAAATGCAGATAGTTTACATTCGTTTCCCAGTTGTCCCCAATATTTTAATACCTCAAGCACTAACATATAGTGCTATCTTTTCTAAGTCATATATTTCATAGATATTTCCTTAAACCTCTCTGTCTGCAAACCTTTTTTTTTTATATATATAATTAGCATTCTTTGGAGGATAGAGCCAGGGGATTACTGACATAAGGGATACCCTGGCTGTTATATAATAGTATACTCACTGAGGTGCTGTCTGGATAATTCAGTCAAGCATTCCAATGTGTTAGGAAGCTGAAATGACTTTAAAGTCATACATTCTCTATTACTTTTAACTCAAGAGCCCTAACAAATGAAGATAACTATCTTACTGGATTCTTGTTTCCATTAATTTAGAAGTCACCATGTTATTAACTATAGTATACTTAAGGCTAGAAAGAACATCTGTCACCCAGTCAGAAAACTGAAACAAAACAATTATCTGTATGATGAAGAAAAAATAATTGTTCACTTAATCATTCAATAAACACATATTAAATACCTTTTGTTGTTTATGGATAGGATGATAGCCCCAAGTCCACAAAGACTCAGGTTCAAGATAGAACTCTTGACAAATTCTAGGTAAGGAAATCACTTCACCTCTCTGAGTTTTTGTCAGCTTTCCAAGACACTAAATTACAGAGTAGATGCCTAACAGCATTGATTTAGATAGTTCCCAGTCTCGAGAGCTCATTCTATCAATGAAATCACAGGTCCATCTCTATCCCTGTGCCTATATAATTAATAATAATAACACTACAAATAACTTACATTGATATAATGAATTAAGATTTGGAACAAGTTTTTTTTTCAAATATCTAATTTGAGTATCACAACCACTATACTACAGATTTTGTAATTCATGTTTTAGAGATGAAGAAACTGAGGTTACAGAAATTAAGCTAATGAGTAGAGGCAGGTGCCAAAATTAAAATAAAGAAACATTCTGTAATTATGCATCATTTATTTGAGGAACAGGGTCTGTTTTTATGAGGAGGGGAGAAAGTAGAATGTGGGGATAAGGATGAAGAAATGGGAATTTTTCAACATCGTAAGAATAATACAGCAATTAAAGCATATTGCTAGGCCAGCAAAAGACATCCAGTGATGATTGTCTATATTGCAAGGATGCATTTTTGGTTGTGCCAAATAGGTTGGAGCAAGTGGCTGATGTCAGAAGGTGAAATCTAGAATAGCCTCAGGAGAAATCTTATTCAGAGAGCAGTCTTTGGAAGACAACCAGAAAGGGACCTCCTCAAGATTTCAGACTAAATCAAGTACATAGCATTAGAACATTGTAGTATATTCATTTAAAAAAAAAATAATGGGTTCTCTAAAAGCCAAATGCAAAGTCTTATTAAAAGAAAAAAAATGAAATAGTTGTCAAGGGGAACACAATAGACCAGACTAGAGCTAAAAAACATCTGGAGGTATAATTGATAGAGTCCTAAGCCTGGAGAAAGGAAGACTGAAGTTCAAATTCAGCATCAGACAGTAACAACCTCACTTAATCTCTTTTTACTTCAGTTTCTTTAACTGTAAAATGGAAACAACAGCATCCACTTTGTAGAGTTGTTTTGAGGATCAATTCAAATAATGTGTGGAAAGTACTTAGCATATTAATTGACACATAATAAGCAATATAGAAATGTTTATTCATATTCCCTTTCTCCCAAAAAAGGGGACTTAAGTGATCATCTGGTCTAAATGTTCTTAACCTAAGTTACATATTTTTTTTAAAAAGAACTTTAGAAAAGTTTTATTAATTGTATTTGAATATAATTGGTTTCCTTTAATAATCCTATGCATTTTATTTTATGGTGTTCCAATATTATTATTTTTGTTTCATATATTTTACAAACCTGCCCAAGAAGTCTCTAATACAAAAGGGTGAGAAACTCATGAACTAACTTGTGATTTTTCATATGAGGAAATTGAGACCCAGAGAGCCTCTACAGAGCTTTCTCTGTGCTTTCCAAAGAGCCACAAACTGTACCTTGATGTCCTAACTCCAATCCCAGTGCTTTTCTTGTTTTTTTTTTTAAACTTTTCTAAATTGGCATTGATGAGACAGGCCCGGACCACCTGAAGCAGGGGTAATAACGGAATTACAGAAGGAAGGGAAGAAACAGAACCAACATTTATTAAGCATCTTTTTAAGGCAAATATTGTGTTAAGCACTTCTCAATAGATTCTCACAGCTATCTTGGAAGATAGATGCTATTATCATCATCTTTTTAGAGCTAAGGAAACTGAGAGACAGAGGTCAAATGATTTGCTCGAAGTCACACAGCTTGTGAGTATGTAAGATTTGAACTCATTTTCCTAACCTGTCTTTCCCGACCCAGTTCTCTATAAATTATATAATCTAACTAATCTTCTAAACTTAGTGTAGAGAAAAACCTGAGAGAAAATAAAAAGAGGAGAGAAGGAGAGAGCAGAGTATCAAACCGGGATTCCTTTTTTTGTAGTATATTTGAATTCTACAGTGATACTGTAATAACAGCAATTTCAGCAGCAAAGAACAGTACTTCAATTACTCTAGTGGCTTTTAGATAATTTTACTTTAGAGTTTGAGCAAAGCTTCTCTGAGCTTTCATAGTCTCACTGCCCTGTCATGTTCAAGGAAGAGTGCTTATTCATAAGGAGCTGTATCTTCATTCTTTAGTCATTAGTAAAAATAGGTCATAGATCATGTCATGTTGTCTGTAACCTAGTTATAATTCTGGCAGAAGAGAAGTTTTAAAACCATGGTTTCATATAGAAACCTTTAAAAACTCATTAGATTCTGATAATTATACTAATATCTAAAACACTTTATTAAAAAAAAGCCAAAGAGCTAATTTTTGCAAAAGATCAGACGGTGAATATATTCGGGGGAAGTTTTGTCTTCTGACTTCTTAGACACAAAAGAGATGGCAGTTCAGGCTCTAATGTGACTTCCTATTTCTGATACAGAAAGAAAAAAGAAAAGAACAGAAGGAATGCATGTATTAGCCAACTAACAAATGAAAAGTAAAGATATTAGAGCAAAATCTTAGAATGTGACTCTTACTGAGTACTGGAGAATCCTCACCACTTGTGATTGATTTGCATTCCTGCCTATGTCTGAAATCATATTCCGTAGGCACAGATGGAGGTGTGATAGATTTTTTGAGCACATCTATTTATTCAGATACCGGATTCAGTTGCTGAGTCGGGAGATGGTAAAGGCTGCTGTGAGCAGATGGCACTTAGGCATTATGGCTTTAGAAACAACATACTTTCAAGATAAGTGAGATGGTAATAATAATAATACTTAGCAGATATATTGCACCTTTGGCCTGCCAATGTTAACTAATTAATCTTCAGTGAAACCCCCATGAGATAAGGGAGATAAGACATAATCTTTTATCATGCAGGTAAGAAATGAAGATAGCGTCTAATATATATATAGTTGCAAAATTGACCTGACAGAAAAAATAACTAGTTAGTCCAAGTTAGACCAAGTTTGTCAATAAGCTATATTTCCTTATCCTCTGCTTCTTGTGGGAACCATTTTGATTTGTAAATGGAAATCAGATTGACAAAATGTTTCAAAAGTTTTTATGAATGCTAGATATAGATCTAAGAGGATTTCCATCCTTTTGCCTGAAACCAGCTAATCCATGTTTGGCAAAAACCAAAGATATAATTTAAAATCCCTTGGTTCTAATATATAAATCAGGCTATTTGAATATATGCATGTCATTCAAGAGTCTCACATATTTACAGATTAAAGGTTCAGAAAGAAGAAAAGACCAAAGATATGTTAGCCTCTGCTGGTAGAGATTTTTCTCAAAAGTCAAATTGATATGATTTATGACTAGGCAGAAAGTGCGAAAGACCTCAATCAGGACAGAGAAGAGATAGTGATTCATGTGACCTAGCCTGAGCAATAGTGATCCCAGTCCTATTAGAATGGAGAAAGAGGGACTCTTTTGAGGAACTTTGCCTGCTAATTCATACTCATCCACACACCCAAACCTCATCCTGTTTTAGTGTAGAATGAACAAAAACCAACCTTTGAGAATGTTCAATATTTACCCTTAATAATTTTAAACTGTAAATTAAAGGCCTGAGTTCATGAAGGCATCATAGGAATGGGAGATTTCTGTAGAACCATTCTTTTCCATACTATGATCATTCATTTAGATGAGAAATTTGTCTTTTTCTTTTTACTTCAAAATGCAATCAGTTTTAAGGATAGGGACTGTGATTATGTAAAACTAAATAATAACTTCAAATAGTATAATGTTCTACCTATAGTGTTATAACTATAACTTTCTAACCATCTATTGGTTTTTAATTAACTATTGATTAGAGAAACATAGATAGGCAGGTAAATAAGAGACATAGTCATTAGAAAAATAAAAGAAGCAAAGATGATAAAGAAGGGGAAATGTATTGCCAACAAATTCTGCTATTAGTACAACAAAATTACTTGGATGCTATATTACTTGTGTTTTTTTTTTTTGTAACTTTCTTCACTTCAATCATACCATGAATACTGCTGACTAGACATGTATTTTATATTAGTTCTCTATGAAATGTCAAATAGATCTGTTATCCCTTCAGCTTGAAAGATCCACTTCAATGATAATCACAACCCATCCATTCACACTCCTCCTCTGCTACTCTTAGCTGTCTTCCCAAAAGTTTGCCACAGAGATCCACCCAATAAGCTGGAGACTTTGCTTGCATTCGCCTACATTGTGAGGATAACAATATAGGATTCTGGCTAACCAAAACCAAAAATAGTATACATTATTCAAGGATTCTCTCCTTGACCTGGACTCCATATAGAATCTCCTCCATCAAAATGAGAAAAACTTTTGGCAAATAAGTACCTCTCTATTTTACATCTCACCACGCTTATTAGTAGAGGGCTACTGAGCAGGGTCTTGTTTTGCATTGTTTTGTTTTCTATTGGAAGTCTTCCAAAGAATACTAAAGGATCTTGATATGTAGATGGAAGGCACCTGATTGTAAAATATAGCCCTCTCCCAAGTAACCTATCAGTCTAACTTTCCAGAAGTAAATATTACCATTCACTTCCACAGATATTCTGCTGTAGGATCATTTAGGGCCAATAATGTGCCACATTCCAAGGGTTCATTGAGTCTTTATTTGAACATATAGAATGATAGGAGATTCACTACCATATGAAATAGAATATTCCTTGTTCAGGATATTTATAGTAACTTTAAGAAAATATTTTTAATAATGTACAAATTAAATATGTTTCTATAGCTTATACCTATTACTGAGTTGTAGACAGTAGTCCTAGGAATTTATAACATTAGCAAATTTATTTGAAAATTTATTCCAAATTCAGTTTTTTTCTTTTTTTATATATATTTATTATATTCTTTTCATTTTTCTCTTTCTCAAAATGTATAAGATATGTACATTATTTTGGACATGGGTTTTTAAATTTCTGCATCAATGAAAATAGATATATTTCTATTAAAACATTTATTTAATACATTTTATATTTTTGAATATGAATACCTATTAGTTTTTGATGATGAAAAGGAAAGTCTCTTCTTTCAAACGACTATCTACTATAGAAAGTGACTTTTATTACAGTGTGATTTCACATGCTAACAAAAAGTTAAGTATAGATATAGAAGAAAAATAATCTTTGTAGTGATAGAATCTTCAACAATAGTCAGTGTTTATCTATGGGTACCTTATGTCTTTGCTCTAGGAAGGAGAATCTAACTGGGAGTTCTATAGAATTTATTAGACAGTGTAAGTTATTGAATGAGGCACATTTGATCTTATAGTATATTATTTGAAAACTTTGAATTAATTCATCTTATTTGTGCCAAGATCTAAAAGAATATCTTCAATATATACCTTCTTTACTTGACTCTACTTTTCAGAAGGCTGTTAAGTTCCAGGAGACTATAAGTTGCCAAAAGTCAGAAGCAATTTAATTTTTGTCTTTGTATTCCCAGCATCCAGTCTAGAGCATTATACACAGTAGCTACTAATGTACATTGTACTGAAATGAATGTAAATAAGAGTCTGTTGACAAAGGGTTAAGAACATAAATCCATGGGTCATATGAAAAAATGGCAGTGCTATGGTGAATATAATTCAATTAATTTGTTTCTGCAAAGCTTCCCAAGTACCCTGGTCAAAATCATCCTTTTCATCCTTGCCATATGTTAAAACTTTGAATTCTATAAAAAATTAACATTAGGAGAATTCTATGAATTGGACTCTATTGCACTATTTCTCTTCGGAGAATTATATGCTATATCAGAACGACTAAAGTTAAAAAAAAGGGGAAAAGCCATTTGAATTTTGTTGTTGTTGACAGCAAAAAAATGTGCATCTTTTTGACTCACTGCTATTCAGATAGTGATATAGGATTAGGGAGAGAGAAACCTATAATAATGATACAGTTAGAGCAGAAAATGCTACTTCTCCTCATTTTAGTAAATATCTCTCATTCATTTTCCATCAGTTCCATGAAAGCTCCCATGTTAGAGCATTTGTTCTGGGCTTGATAAGACTGTACAGGTGGTGCTGCCTCAGCAGGAAATTGTCTTCTTGCTGAGGGACCACCAATTATTTGTAGTGAAACTAAAACAGAGGAATAAATATTACATGCTGATGGATGCTTGTCAGGAAAGGCAGTAAGACTCTTTCAGTGGGGCTTGTCAGACTCAAATTTTTTTGTAAATCTGCATTTCCAATGGCAGAGTGGCTAGAATCTCCAGCTGCTCCACTGGTGAACCTCAAGATTTATCTCATAAATTTAAATTATAGATGACATAGCAGTGGAATGGAAATAGATTACACCTTTAAAAATAAATCTAGTGCAACATTTGGGAGAAGAAATCACACTTTAAAAGAAAAAAAAGTTCCAACGTGCCAGAAGAGAGCTTTCACTTGTTGTCCTATTTACTATTCTCCCTCTCTAAAATTAGCATCTCTCTTATTCCTCTTCTTCAGCCTCCTTTGCAAGACACTCTGTAGGAGATATGCAAGTTTCTTGCAGCTCACAGAGTGTTCTGGGTTGCAACTATAACAAAAAGCTTGCCAAGGTTGAGAGCCAAACTGGCAAGATTTTCTGTTGTGTCAGCATTTAAGTATCATTGCAATGTTATCGTATCGCAAAAGAAAAGAGACCATGGGAGCAGCAGTGCCAAGAGCTAAGCAAGGAAAGCATGTGCCCACTATCACTAGATGTATTCACTTCATTGGCCAGGGCTTAGTTTTAATATAAAACAGTCGATTCAACTCTAATTCCATCAAATGAAATTGTGCTTTTCAAATTTGTTCCAGGGGATCTTGATTCTGGCAGTTTTCCTACATCTGATAGTGGTAAAGAATAATAAAGAATATTGGTCTGGTGTGGGGGAATATGTCTTATAAAAACTTACTTGCATTATGTGGAATCCTCTTACCGGGCCAGGATTGAAAATTCCATTTTTGCCTCAATGATGTTTTCTTTCCAGTCAAACTTGACTTTTTTGATGCTGTCTACCATTCATTTATTCAACAAATATTTACTGAACACCTATCCTATGTGAGACCCTGATAACTGCTGTGGGACATAAAAAGATAATTCAGACATGGCCTCACTAGTCATTTTGTCTGATCACTAAATTGCAAATGTTTTCAAGATTTTCATGATTAAGGATTACAAGACAGTTATTGTTAGGTACAAGAGAACAGTCATCGGATCTATTATTTTTTCAGTACAAATCTTCAGAGCCTTGAGAAATTTGTTGGAAATAAGAAATGTTTAGTAAAAAATATCAGCAGCAGAAATAGTAATTTGAGAAAATTATTATCAAAATGAATCATATTGCTTTATTTTTTTTCTCTTAAGGTCAGGGAAAATATCACTCTTCTAGCTGTATGATTGACTTTTTCTATCATGTTCAAGCTCATTATTTTAAAGCTTTGTTTTATCCATAAATTGGAGTCTTTTCACCACATAGCTTCTGCCTCTGACTGAATGACTCTTCTCTGAAACTCAGTGTTAGAAGGGCACACAAACCAGTTAAGTCTCATTCCTTTCTGGGCTGCACTCTGGGCTTCCTGTACTACAATGCTGCTATAAGTAGTTGTTATCTTGCTTTTTTTACACCTTCCTTTTATATGTTATATTCTTCCAATAAAATGCAAGTTGCTTGAGGGCAAGAACTGTCTTTTTCCAAATTGTATTATTTGTATGGAAGAAGGAAAAAGAAAATGAAATTTACATGATAATATGGTTGTATATTTGAAAGGAATTGCAAGTTCAGAATAGTATATTTGGAGCTTCTTGTACAATCATCATTTTGTGTGTGTGTGCTATCTTATGGAAATGTTTATTTTATTCCATAAATTCTGTGTGTGTGTGTGTGTGTGTGTGTGCGTGTGTGTGTGTCTATCTCTGTCTCTCTCACACACAGATGCATGTGCACACAAGTGCGCACAATGTACAGAATCAGAAAAAATGAAAATGAAATCAGATATTTGACATAAGAAAGAAGAAAGGTAATTTGGTGGACTTATAATGGGTAACATCACCCAAATAGCATAATCAAATAATATATTGGACAATACATCAAGATAGAAATTTATACTTATTGGAATATGACATTAAACACACACACATACACACACACATAAAGACACACATCTCTAAATATATTCACCTGCACATAGAGGACAGAGATTAAACTGAGTTCTTCTGGAAATGCTTTTTATTTTTCAATATTGATGTTTCATGAATTCCAAGCAAAAGCCTTTTTTGTAAATGGCTATGAACACTGTTATCAGAAATATATCAAAGAAACCATCTGACAAAATCACCAAGTACCTATTCATTGCCTTCATTGCCTACTCCCTATTAATTATGCTCATGGGGAATATGTTTTTATAATAATATCATTAAATACAGCAGACACAAAAATCTGAATGAACAGAAGCATCCTATTCCTTGTTATTAATGTTCTACCATATTTTTGTCCAATAAGAGAAAAACTTCTGTCCAAGATAAATTTCTGATCATAGTGTATAGAAAGAGAAGGTTCTTTAGAGATTATTAAAGCAAGTATTTTACAGATTACAAAGTTAAGGCCTAGAATGGAGAAATGACTTGCTAATAAATAAATAATATGGAGCAAAAGAATGCTGAAGAAAAGAGAAAAGATAATACTAAAACCACACATTTAAAAAATTCCCCAAATCATCAGCCCTGAAGTCAGGAGAATCTGAGTTCAAATCTGGTCTCAGACACTTAACATTTTCTAGCTCTGTGACCCTGGGCAAGTCATTTAATCCCAACTGCCCCACAAGAAAAAAAAATCCCCCAAATAATTGCTGATCAACTACAAAATCATCCAGAATTATTTTGGAAATAATAATAATAATATAAATTAAGGATATATTACAGTGGAAATTGGGGTTCTCACAAAAGAAGTCAAAAAGAAAAATATAGAAATATTTCTTGGAGGAATTATATAACTAACAACATATTCACTGAAAAGGAGATCTGGCATTCAAAATAAAGAGATGGAAGAAAAAATATGAGAAAAATTGGCACAGGACAAGAAAATTCAGAAAATACCTGGATCTCTGTAAACAAAATCAAAAACAAACAAACAAACAAAAAAACCCAAAACTGACTGAAGATAAATTCTACAAACTATCTAAGAATTCTGAAAGAAGACTTACAAAAAAGTTTTTAAAAACTATCAAAATTTAGGAAATCTAATAAGAAAATTATCTAGAAATTTTGAATGAGAAGGTAAGGTACAAACAGAAAAATCTATTTATCACCAATAGAAACTAATCTCAGGTTCAACTCACCCCAAAATTAAAGCTCAAGAACTTCAACATTAAATGACAAAAACTTTTTAAATATTTTAGTGAGAAATTTGGAACATTGTTGTCATATGATCTCCCTTATTCTGTGTTTAAAAAATTAAAATTAAAACAATTAAAACAAATTGACATAATAACTACTTCTGAGAGCATATGCACTAAGAAAAAAAAAAGGAACAAGAATACAAGAATTTATTCAGTATCTACAGTGTGCCAGGCACTGTGCATTAACAAATATTTTCTCATTTTATTCTCACAATAATTATAGGAATTTACTGTTATGACCTCATTTTATAGTTAAGAGAACTGAGGCAGACAGTGATTTACCTAAGGTAAATTATCTCTCATATGACCCCACCTTTTTTCCAATCATACAAATACAGCACTAATTCTACATCTTATGACAAGTTGCCTTTTAATTTGTCTCACTACCTCATATTTCTTCCTTCATCTACCTATCTTCAACATAGTAAGATGATTATTCTAAAGTGCAAATCTGACCATATCATCCTCAAACCTTGCCCACTGAGCAATAGTGGTTCTCTATTACATCCAGAATCAAATAAAAAAAAATCATTGGTTATCATTTAAAGGGGGACTTTTCCTACTTTTCCAGTCTTTTTTTTTCACTTCATTCCCTTCTACCTAGTCTATACCATAGCTGCTCTGACATAGCTATATATCCCTGAACATGACATTCTATTTCTCATCTCTGAGACCACACTGTCCCCCATGCCTAGAATTCTTTGCCCTCTCATCTTTACCTTTCACTTAAGTTTCATCTCAAACTTTACTTTCTATAGGGGGCCTTTCACATCCTCCTTTAACTTCTAATTCTTTCTCCTTTCAAATTACTTCCCATTTACTATGTATATTTAAGTTTCCATGTATATAGATAAGGTTATTTTTCTCCTTTTTCCCGCTGACCAAAAAGAAAGAGAAAGAAAATAAGGATCTTGATTTTTACCATTTTTGTATCACCAGCATTTAGCACAGTGCTTAGAATATAGTAAGCATATAAGTACCTGTTCACTGATTAATGATTGTCAAAAAGGATATCATGACTGCTGGTAAAGTGCTATGCTTAAAATCATTTCTATAAAATGTCCATCTTCTAAAAAGAATTTGGGCAACTCACAAGGATAACCAAGGTGAAAAGTATTATTTTATTTTGAATTCATCCAGAATTTGAAGTGACCTTAAGACCATTCAGTCATCCCCTCTCATTTTGTATTAGAAAAGTCAATTTACATAAGGAAAAGTTACTTATCCCAAATCAAAAGCTAGGAAATATAGAAAAGACCAATTTTAAACCCAGTTTTTCTAACTCCAAATCCAAGATTCTTTCCCACTGTGCCATGTTCATATCAAGACAGAAATGGAAGTTTTCAAAAATATTTTAGCCTGGTGTCAAGAAACTCTGTAAAGGGAGAAGAGAATAAAAGAGGTGGGAAAAAACTAGTTAGTTTATGATTTTTTAAAAAACATCTCACTTTTCATCCTTAGAAAGTGGTACCTGATCCTTGATGATGTCTCTATTATTGACATAACTTTTTGGGATTTAGAAAAGTAAGGAACATTCTTCAAATAATGCTGTGGGGGGAAAAAAGAGTATGTTTGTGTAAATGTGGCAATTTCAGTGAGATATAGTTGAAGTTTCTTAGACAGATTATAGATAATTAATATAGTTTTGAGGACAGCCAGCCCTATTGTAATCTCAACAAAATGTCAGCAAAAACAATCTTGAAATAATATCAGTCACACAAACAACTGCTATCATAATAAAAGGAATGTGGGAAGAACACGTAGTATCTTTGATGAACATAGCAATCTATCACAAGAAAACTTTGTATTATTTAGTCAATCCAACAACCTTGGCTGACAGATTCTTTAAAAAGGAGTAAAGCAGCATGTTTTAAAATTTGTAAAGTGCTTTTTTGTTTGTCAAATACATATCCATACTGCATTTCAATGTTCTGCAGCCTTGACATTTATGTCACGTTATAAACTTGCTAAGAAAATGGCAACTCTGAGTCCTCCAATGAAAGCCTTTTTGAAGTTGATAAACAACTCTCACTGCAGCTTAATAGATTCTCTGAGCCTTAAGTCCAAATGTCAGAGCTAGTGAAACACAAACTATGAAAAAATTATAAAAGTAAAGGGTTTGCTGCTGCTTTCCTTCCTGTTTCTTCTTCAGAAGAAGATTTTCATTCCAATACAACACAACACATCATATGGTCTCTAATTAGCACTGGCAAAGAAAAACTGAATTGCAGGGTTCAGAAAGATGAAATAGAGATAATGTAGCTTGGGGACATCCGTTTCTGTGTACATCTATTTCATGTTATACTAGTGAGCAGATAAGTAAGAGGAATCGCAATAGAGAGCAGTGCTTTTAATTGCTACCCAAACAACCTGTATTCTAACATATTTCTAGAACATAAAAAGAATTGAGGAATGGAAGAGGTCAAAGGTACATTACTTAGATATACACAAAAGTTGTTTGTGAATTCCTATACTGTACTGGCTACATTCACTAGCACAATTGATAAGGCTAACTTTGAAAAGTAGCATAAGGATATGAAGACTCCTTAGAAGCTGTAGAAAAATAAATGGCTGAATGGAGAAAATTGTGCTACACATCTTCTTGTCCTATTACTGTTAACGCCAGCAGTCACAATCAGTAGTTTATTGTATAGGGCAATCTTGTTGATTAGAAACTAGATTCAAGTTCATCAAAACGGCATGATATGAAACTCATCCTTTCTATCCCTACAGAAATAACATGCATCTTTATAGACATTTTTATTTGTAGAAATGCATTATGTCATGACTATAAGTATTGGCTTTGAAAATGTATATAGTTCCTTGTTAATCACATCTGCCATTCTTTTCTCGAAAGAACTGGAAGATAAACCAGCAAAATACAAATTCAACCTTGTGTGGCTAGAGAATTATTTTTTGCTCATCACCTTTATTTTATCCATTCAAAGCAGTGATCTTAAAATAATTTGCTTTGCCAATTGTTTTTACCACAGGATACAAGCATATTACTAAATGTAATAAATTGCATAGAAGTTAAATAACTTTTTTGATAAACAATGCAATTGATTTGTAACAAAATGAATTAAAAAAGCAAAACCAGAGAATTTCCATTCTAATGCATAGTCACTAAGCCAAGTTACTTTATCAAGAAAGTTCTGTCAAACTGTCTTCACCCCACCAGTCTGACAACAGAGAGATGGGCAAACTTGGTAGCTTAGCAACAAGCTATGGAATGTACTACTAGTATTTTTTTATTTCCTGGTTAATGATTTCAAGAGCCTCCCAGGTAATATAACACTTCTACATCACCAAATCCCCTTTTTAATATTAATGCTGAACTGGAAGAAGGCCAATATTGGCATTTTAAACTTAGCTAGAGAAGATAATAAGAAAAGCATAAAATGTAGAAGAGAAGAGAATAATACCTACAAACAGAAAGAAATGAGGAGAAAATGTTTGAGATCACAGTGCTACAAAGACAGAGAAAAATGAGGAAAAAAGAGGATAGTGTCATCTAAATTTTTGATTATGAATATATATATATGTGTGTGTATAAATAATATATTACAAAGTATTATATGTATATAAATATCCACACATTATACATCTTTTCAAAGATCTCAAAGCATTTTACATATTATTTTAAAGCATTTTACCAACTAACTTCCCTGCAAAATGTATACAGGAAAGATTCCTTTAATTTTACAGAAGGGCAAACTGAAGCGTAACAATGGCAGATGACACGTCTACACAGGAGGCCAATAAAAGGTAAAAGATAGATAATTAATATAATTGTGAGAACAGCTAACCCTACCATAATCTCAAGAGAATATCAGCAAAAACAATCTTGAAATAAGAAAGTGATTACTATGTGACAATGGAAATTTATTTAACCCCGGTTTCCTCAGATGAAAAAAGAAGATTGGACTAGCTGGCCTCCTAGGTCCCTTTTAGCTCTCAATCCCATGTTCAAAGCATTCTCCTACAAGTTTAAATCCAAATCATTTAAGTCAATGTACTTTCTGTTTTTCATTCAGTGATGCTACAGAACTGTACTGTGGGAATGAGATGTTTCCTTTCCCATCCTCTCCCCAAAATAAAAAGCAAACACACTCACACACACACACAATTAGTCAGATATTATATAGGAAAAGAAACAAACATGTCTTATCCAATCAATATCTATCTCTAAAAAATAATTCATCAAGTAATATTTTAGGAAATGTGTTATTAATGAGTTGAGAATCATTCTCAGAAAAGTGATATATCTAGAGAATTCAAAGTCAAAGGCATAAGGTAGCTTTTGTCTTTTCAAGATAGAAACTTTACTCCATGCAAAGTAGGAACTTTTGCTTTTTTGAAAGTTTCTCAGTACACATTAATTTATTGCCTTGGCTAAAGAATGATAGTTTGTGGTTTATGGAAACACTAGAAGTTTTATTTACAAATTCTTTATATCCAGTTGTTTGTCCCCCTAAAGGAGGTTCATCTCATGGTCTTTGAAATCCTGTACACTTACTCCAGCACAAACATTTTCACAGTAAAAACAGTAGTTCCAGACACCACAGATGGAAATTTAAATGTGGTGTGATACAGCACATCAGGAGCCTGCTAAGGTAACTGTGCTGCAATCTGCAAGTTACTCTTGTGAAAAGATCCCTTGGCATTTTCTTAGCAAGAGCAGGGTGTTAGCCTCAGTATTTTGGCTGGGTTTCATCTTTCAAGTCTGTGGGCTTTGACCCATCCAAATTCTTTCTCCATTCTTCATTCTGAATTATATTTAGGTTATACAATAGATAACATCGTTCAGATGTAGGTGGGCTTGCACTTCAGTGCTGCATTAAATGGTCTTTGGTGACCTAATTGATAGATATGGATAATAGGAAACAAAAAAAGTAGCAAAGGATTGGGGGTTTGAAATAATATCTACATTAAACATTTTTTATTTTATTTTCCATTGAACTCTGATTACATTTTCCTATTCTATTATATGGGTAGTTAATTAAAGAAGAAGTTTGTGTGAACTAGCTACATCTAAATGAGGCAAGAAAAAAAGTAACAGTGAAAGCTAATTCTATTTGTCTGATTGTTTCTCTTTTTCTTTTTCTTTTTGGCAATTCAGTTGGGGTTAAGTGACTTGACCAAGATCATATGGCTTGTGAGTGTTAAATGTCTGAAACTGGACATCCTGACTCCAAGGCTCTATCTAAACTGCACTAACTGCCCCATTTCTTGCTCTTTCTCCCTTCTCATATGCACAAAGTAAAGTGTTGTTCATCTTTCATTTTCAGAGTATTGATGACATCACAAGCTGAAGACTTGATTTGTGAATGAATTGGACTTAAGTGAGACAAAATTGCACAAAGTCATCAGCTTTGCTCTCTTCTCCTCCTCCAGTCATTGAAGACCAGTGGCAAGATAAAAGTCAGGATGACCACCAATGGCCTGGGATGCAGTGAATGACCTTGGGGTCTTCAATGCTTTAAGAAGCTCAAATTGCTGTTCTACATCTGCTTCAGTTGCTTTCATAACCACTGTATCAAATTGCTGTCATCAGCCCATTCTGTCAAGGAAAATCTTCACATACTTGGAATAAATATCATCTAAGTCACAGATAGGTTTAAGACCTGTTATTACCCCCAACTTGGTTTGGTCCATATATTGAGATAGTTTTACCAGGATGTAACTGTTGGGCAAACAACAACTTTTTGGAGATGCAGGTGAAAGTTGGGTGGCAATTAGACACCAAAGCTGAAGGAGAAGCCCTGAAAAGAGCTTGGCAAGCCTTCACCCTAGTGGTAATAGTTCTTTAAACACCAAATACAGGCCCACAAAAGTTAACTAGCAGTTCATTATATGGTCATAATTATATGGTCATGTTTCTACTTAAAAATAATTGTAAGAGAAAAGAATTTCCATATATACTTAATCATTTAATTAATTAATTTAAAATTAAATAAATAACAATTAATTACTCTAAAACTTGCTTTGATTATAGTAAAATAATAATGTCATCAAAGCATGGGTCCATAATTTGACTAGCAAGATTAGGATTTGAATGACTTTGTCATTCAAAAATGACATTCAAAGAATGATGTCAATTCCTTGCCTTCAAATGTACCATGCTATATAAACTGCTGGAATCAAGAAAGTTACTCTCCTAAAGAATAATTTGTTTTTCTGAGTCATCTTGAGAAGGGCTAAAATAGAAAAAAGATTAGTTTTGAGAAATTATGTACTAAAGTCCAGGTTAACAGATCATGAGTTTACAAAAGATGAACCTAGGACAACAGATGGAGAAGGCTGACTTTTAACAAAAGGGCAAAACCAGCTCAATATAAAACTACACAATACAAACAAAACCAATTAAGACATGCTCACATTGTTATTGGTATTAGTAATTACAACAATAACTATTGTTTATATAATATTTTAAGTTAGCAAAATACTTTTCTAATTTATCGAGTAAAACAAATATTCCCACAATATAAAAAATAAGATTATACATGAAACTTGCTATTCCTTTTAAATATATAACAAAGTTATCAAGAAAATTTATTGTTTTTTTTTCTTCTGTCCCCATGCTTTCCCAACCTAAATAGGTGTGTGTATGTATATGTATCTATAAAATGTGTATATGTATGAATGTATACACACATACACACACACACACACACATACACATATATATATATCACAGATAGGTATAGATATAGATAAGTAAAATTATTCTATACATGCTTCTGGTTATCCTTTCTTTCTCTGGATGCATTTAGCATCTTTTTTATATGCTCTTTAGAGTTAATTTGGGTATTTATAACAATGAAGATGACTTGTTCACTCAAAATAATTCTTAACTGTATACAATGTTCTCTTGGTTCTACTCATTTCAATCTTCATCATTTCATGCAAGTCTATCCATGTTTTTTTTTAAGATCACTGAGATCATCATTTCTTAAAACACACTAGTATTTCATCACAATCATATACCACAACTTATTCAGCCTTTCCCTAATTGATAAGTATCCCTGAAATTTCCATTTCTTTGCCACCACAAAGAGAACTCCTACAAATATTTTTATAACATATAGGTTCTTTTCTTTTTCTTTTAATCATTTTAGGAAATAGACCTAGAAGTGGTATTTCTGAGTTAAAGGGGGTGTATATAAGCAGTTTAGAAACTTTATGAACAATTCCATATGGCTCTTCAAAATGGTTGGATCAGGTTATAATTCCACCAATCATGAATTAGTATCCCAATTTTTCCAAATCTCCAATATTTGTTACTTTTCCCTTCAGTAATTTGGGATATCAATTATGATGGATCTAAAATGCTATCTGGAGATTGTCTTAATAAGCATTTCTCCAATCAGTTATTTAGAATACTTTTTTTTTGTTGTTTTAGAGCATTTAGAGCATAAATTGTTTTGATTTTTTCATTGGAAAACTGCCAGTTCTTATACAAAATACTTTTCATCCATTATCTCATTTAAAGCTCTCAAGAAGCTGTGAGCTACCAATTACAGGTATTTTGTTGTTATTCAGTCATTTCAGTCTTGTCTGACTCTTCCTGATCCCATTTGGGATTTTCTTGGCAAAGATACTGGAGTAGTTTTGCCTTTTCCTTCTTCAACTCATTTTGCAGAGGAGAAAGCATAGTAAACAGGATTAAGTGACTTGTGTGACTTGAGTTGGGTCACACAGATAATAAATATGAGGCCAGATTTGAACTCAGATCTTTTTGAGTGCAGGCCCAGTGCTCCATCCACTTAGCCAATTAGATGCCCCAGTATATGCATTATAATCCCTATTTTCTGTTGGAAAAAATTGAGTTTTAAAGAGTTTAATCATCTTATGAAATTCACATAGGCACTATAAAGAAAAGATGGGATTTGAATCTAGGTTTTCCCATCTCATAGGCAAGCACTTTATCCATTAAATCATGCAGCCCAATTTTTATGTATTAATGATTAGCAAACCAATCATCCTCTAAATGGAAAAACACATAAAATAGCATATTAGTTATAATTTTCCATGCAATTTTGTTTCAAAAATTTTATTTTGAAATTTTGCTCAAAAGTGTGCCAGAATTTCATACAGTTCATGAGAAGTATAACAAAAGCCTCAGGCTCTGTTGTAAAATAACATATTCATGAAAGGTCTACATAAAGATAGAGACAGGACCTACAATTTCTCTCATTTAAATAAGTATAAAGAAATGTTCTCCCACTAACATTTCAGTTGGGCATTTTTTTTAAATTTAGAGATTTAAAGAGTTGCCTAAGGCACTAGAAACTTAAATGGCTTACCCATGGCCACCTAGGCCAAAAGTGTTAAAATAGGGATACGTTCAGGCAGAGAGATCTCTCTATCATTTACATTTAACATATCTCGCATACTTGTCAAAAAATCAAATGCATTTGTTATTTATGGGCTTGCATTTCCTAATTTTTTTTCTTACTGCAAACATTAAAGAAGTTCTTTTGACTATGTGATATCTATCATATTTAAAACTTTCCATAACCTGATTCTGACCTATCTTTCTAATCTTACTTCATGTTACTCCACAAGCTCTAGACCAGAAATTTTTGCCATGGAGTCTATGCAAGGGTGCACTGAACTTGTTCTTATTTGCTGATGAGAGCCAATTGTTAAATTTTCAGTGTCAGCCCTACAATTCAAATATTAGCAAACACTACAAATCAGAACTTCATTTATTATTTTGTTGATTATCTGGACTTAAGAAAGTAATGGAAAAATGTTAGTAATGCAGATTAAACTTTAAAGAGAGTTGTATAATTTTAGAAAGCAGGTTGTTAAACATTTACCCTAATGACCCTAAGTTAATGAATTATAAAAGGGTGCTCAGTAATAGATTTCAGGGGGCTCCATTGATTTTGATGAACAAAATGCATCTTCATTTTCATTAATTTGCAATTGAAATTAAACATTTCCTTCAATTATTTAAAAAACATAAGGTCCATAAATTTTACCAGAATGCAAGCAGAAAATGACACCAAAAAGTGAACCTCTATTCTAGATAAGTTGATTTACAAGTTAACCTTCAAATTAATATTCTAACTCCTTTCTCAGTATTTCTACATGAATTCTACCATGCCTGTCATGAACTTTCTTTCATCTTGTTCTGACTCTTTATGACCCTATTTGAAGTTTTCTTGGCAAAGATACTGGAGTGGTTTATTATTTCCTTCTCCTGCTCATTTTACAAGTGATGAAACTGAGGCAAATAGGCTGGAGTAATTTGTCTAGGGTCTCACAGCTAGTAAGTATCTGAGGTAGAATTTGAACTTACGAAGATAAGTTTTCCTGATTCCAGACTCAGAACTCTATTCACTTCACCATCTAGCTGCCCCTTTAGAATCTTTAGCTATCTTTAATAATTGATTCAGGTGTTACCCCTTGTGATGCCTTTTTTCCAGACTGCCTGTGTCAAGAGTAAAATGGCTCATTTTTTAAAAATCCTCATTTATGTAGCTGTATTCCATTTCTCCCTCCTTCCTCTGATTCTCCATCCCAGAACATAAGCTCCCTGAGATCAATGATATGTTGCTCTCTTTCTTTTCTTTGTGTTTAAATCGGTAGCACTTAGCACAATGCTTTGAACATGGAGTGAGCTCCATGAATGCTTGTTGAACTGAGATAAAGGGAAAAATACAGCAAAAATGATTTTTGTAAAAATTAAGAGCCAGTTATATGATCATAAGACAATCAAGGATTTAAGTTTGTTTCAGTATCTTTAGGATTTTTCTTTTTGCCAGAATTGAGGGTAATAATAAAAGATTCTCAAAACCCATGCTTTTGAAAGCAGAAAAAGAACATTGTTTCAGATTCAGAAACAAGGAGATGGAAATGGAGAAATCCAAGATGGAGATGGAAAGGGAAAAATCATTTTTAATGTCAGCATACTTATATACTGCAGTTTGTTCCTTATTAATGGTCTGGAACTCCTCAGAAAAATAGGAGGGATGCCATAGATCTAATCCAGAGATTTTCACAATATTACTAAAAGGAGAGTGTGCTATTATTATTTAACCACTGAGCTGAAATCTGAAATCCTTAAAATACATTTTCAGCTACTGCTTCTGACCTCCTATAGACCAATTAGAGCTAAATAATTGTTGTTGGTAGACAACCTGAGGAAGAAACAAAAGAGTTTACTTCTCCAAGTGAAGCCACAAAGTTATTCTTAAGAATAGGAACTAAGTCTTGATGGCTATAAACTGTGCTGTAAGAGCATAGAGGCTAATGTCTTTTTTCTTTTAATGATTTTGCATGAAGCCTATATCTCTGCACAGTGGGCAAAGCAAACCTCAAGCTGGCTGGTCTGTTCATTTCAGGTATCTTTTCTCTTGGTATTAATTGTTAGCCAAATTGATCACTAAGGAAGCAAATCAATAATTTTCAAGGCACTAGAAAGATGAGCTCTTTCAGGAGTTCTATATGGAGTGGTAGTAAGAGTTTACCAATGAAAATATAATTCTGTGTTGGAAAAAGCAATAAAGTCCCTAGGTTAAAAAAAAAATACCAACTTCTGCTACTACCCTTTCTATGGTCAATTAGGTGTTGCAGTAGTTAGAATGCCAGGCTTAGGGTCAGAAAGAATCATCTTTCAGACTTCAAATCCAATCACAGACACTTGCTACCTAGTGATCCTGGGGAAGTCACTTAACATTGTCTGCCTCAGACAAGTTTAGAAGGGAAGCAATAAATGGAGAAAACATTTTTACATCCAAAGGATCTGATAAAGGCCCCGTTTCTAAAATATATAGAAAATTGGCTCAAATTTATAATAGTTCTAGCCATTCTCCAATTGATAAATGGGCAAAAGATATGAACAATTTTTAAATGAAGAAATTGAAACTATTTGTAGCCACATGAAAAGATATTCCAAATCATTATTGATCAGAGAAATGCAAATTAAGACAACTATGCATACCACTACACACCTCTCAGATTGGCTAAGATGACAGGAAAAGATAATGACAAATATTGGAGGGGCTGTGGGAAAACTGGGACACTGATACATTGTTGGTGGAATTGTGAATGGACCCAACTGTTCTGGAGAGCAATTTAGAACTATGCTCAAAAAGTTATCAAACTGTGCATACCCTTTGATCCAGCAGTGTTACTACTGAGCTTATATCCCAAAGAGATCTTAGAGGGAAAGGAACCCACATTTGCAAAAATGTTGTAGTAGCCTTCTTTGTAGTGGCAAAAAACTAGAAACGGAGTGGATGCCCCTCAATTGGAGAGTGGCTGAATAAATTGTGGCATATGAATGTTATAGATTACTATTGTTCTGTAAGAAATGACCAGAAGGATGATTTCAGAGAGGATTGGAGAGATCTATATGAACTGATGCTAAGTGAAATGAGCAGAACCAAAATATAATTGTACCCAGAAAAAACAAGACTATACAATGATCAATTCTGATGGACGTGGCTCTCTTCAACAATGAGATGATTCAAACCAGTTCTACTTGTTCAGTGATGAAGAGAGCCATCTACACCCAGAGAGAAAACCATGAGAACAGAGCGTGGAGCATACCATAGTATTCTCATTCTCTCTGTTGTTATTTGCTTGCATTTTGTTTTCTTGCTCAGTTTTTCTTTTTCTTTCTTCTTGATCTGATTTTTCTTGTTCAGCAAGATAATTGTATAAATATGTATATATATATTGGATTTAACATGTATTTCAACATATTTAACATATATTGGACTATCTGCTATCTAGGGAAGGGGGTGGAGGAAGAAGGGAAAATTTTGGAACAAGAGGTTTTTTGCAAGGGTCAATGTTGAAAAAATTACCCATGCATATGCTTTGTAAATAAAAATGGTTAATCAAAAAATAACAAATAAATAAAAATTGTCCGCCTCAGTTTACTCATCTGTAAAGATGAGAGAAGGAAATGACAAACCACTTCAATGTCTTTGCCAAGAAAACCCCAAATGGGGTCATGAAGAGTTCGACATGACTAAACAAGTGTCTATAAATCAAAGAAAGCTATAAATAACTTACCTTGCTAAAGGAGAAGTATACATTTAATGAGATACTTAAGATTAATTGATTTGGCATTTTATCTAGTAACTTCCTCCAAGAATGTAAAAATTCCATATAAGCATAGCTTTAAAAACTATTTCTTATGGAAACAAAAGGATATTGTGGTTCAAAGAGCTTAAAAAAGAACCTGATAGAGACAGTGTGGTACAGTGGGAAGAGTTCTGGATTTGGAGATGTTAGCAAGGGGAGTTAACAACTGTCAGTAAATGAATGTGAGTTGAGCCTTGAAAGAAATAAAGTATTCTAAAATGTGAAAGTAGCAAGTAAAAGAGGGATTGAGACAGGAAATAGAATGTCATATGTGAAGAATACATAATCCCTTAGCAGAAACAATATATGAGGTGGTATACAAATAGTAAATTAGCCTGAACAAAAGAGGTGGAACCAGATTTTGAAGCACTTTAAAGACTAAATAGAGACATTTTTATTTGATCATTGAAACTATAGGGATTCTCCAATTGATAAATGGTCAAAGAATATGAAGAGATAATTCTCAGGTAAAGAAATTGAAACTATTTCTAACCATATGAAAAGATGCTCCAAATCATTATTAACCAGAGAAAAGCAAATTAAGACAACTCTGAGTTACCACTACATACCTGTCAGATTGGCTAGAATGATAGGAAAAGATAATGTGGAATGTTGGAGGGGATGTGGGAAAACAGGGACACTAATACACTGTTGGTGGAATTGTGAATACATCCAGCCATTCTGGAGAGTAATTTAGAACTATGTTCAAAAAGTTATCAAACTGTGCATACCCTTTGATCCAGCAGTGTTACTACTGGGCTTATATCCCAAACAGATACTAAAGAAGGGAAAGGGACCTGTATGTGCCAAAATGTCTGTGGCAGCCCTCTTTGTAGTGGCTAGAAACTGGAAAATGAATGGATGCCCATCAATTGGAGAATGGTTGAATAAATTGTGGTATATGAATGTTATGGAATTTTATTGTTCTGTAAGAAATGACTAGAAGGATGAATACAGAGAGGACTGGCGAGACTTACTTGAACTGATGCTAAGTGAAATGAGCAGAACCAGGAGATCATTATATACCTCAACAATGATACTGTATGAGGATGTATTCTGATGGAAGTGGATCTCTTCGATAAAGAGATCTAATTCAATTTCAATTAATCAATGATGGACAGAAGCAGATACACCCAAAGAAAGAATACTGGGAAATGAATGTAAATTGTATTTTTGTTTTTCTTCTCAGGTTATTTTTACCTTCTGAATCTAATTCTTCCTGTGCAACAAGAGAACTATTCGGTTCTGCACACATATAGTATATCTAGGATGTACTGTGACATATTTAACATGTATAGGACTGCTTGCCATCTGGGGTAGGGGTTGGAGGGAGGAAGAGGAAAAGTCGGAACAGAAGTGAGTGCAAGGGATAATGTTGTAAAAAATTACCCAGGCATGGGTTCTGTCAATAAAGAGTTATAATTATGAAAAAAAAAGAAACAATAGGGAACCACTAAAGTTTCTTAAGTTGATGAATGACATTGTTGAGTGCTTCAGGAATCTCCAGTTGGGAATTACTTGAAGAATAAAGGGCGGGGTAAGGATATATATATGTAAGAAGCCAGATTTGGAGGGTTTTGAAAGAATTTAGATAAGAGATGAAGATCTGAATTAGGCAGTGGGAAGAAGGGGAAGGCGTGAGACATTTTGTGAAAACAATATTGAATAGATTGCTATTGCAACTTGTTGGACATGGTGAATAGCTCCAAGTTTATGAACACAAATCATTGGAAACATGGTGATATTTTGACAGAATTTGAATAGTTAGGAAGAAGTGGCCAAGAGTGAGAGGGTGCAGATCTCTTCAATCTTAATACCATTTGGATTTTTTGAATTTTAGATGCCTACAAGACATTCAGGTAGAGATATTTGGTGGGCAATTGATGATGATGAACTAAAATTGAGAAAGGATGAGAAATGAAAATGTCATTAATAACTATATCTTAGTACAATACCAAGCATTTAGGTAGCTCAATGGCTACAGTGCTGGGTTTGAAGGCAGCAAGTATCATCTTCTTAAATTCAAATCTGACTTCAGATAATTATTAGTTGTGTGAATCTGGACAAATCACTTAATCCCATTTACCTCAGATCTTCATTTGAAAAAAAAAATGAATTGGAGAAGGGAATAGCAGACAACTCCAATATCTTTGCCAAGAAAACTCCAAATTGGGGCACAAAAAGTTGTACATGCCTGAAATAACTAAACAAAAACAAAAACAAAAAACAAAAAATATAGTACCTGCCACGTAATTGGGGTAACCAAATAAATTCGTGCTGAATAAATGAAAATAAAATGTTGATTTGTAAATCATCTGCTTAAAGATGATAATTGAAACCATGGAAGCTGGAAAAAACTCTCTTTATCCCTAAAAGCTAACAGTAGCATAGGCATTTTCAACCTCTCTAAAATGAAAGAACAAAAATTTAACTTAAAAACTGAAGATCATATTCAGGCCCTACTTATCAACCCAGATAAGGCGGGCCTAAAGCCTTTTCACACATAGCATTGTCTCTCTTCTTTCATGCAAAAAGTAGATAGTTAAAGAAATGAGGGTAAGATAACCTTCATGACATTAGCAAATATCCTTGGTGAATATATATCTTGATATTTGAGGTCTTGTTTGATGCTGATAAGCAGCAGATTGTTGAACAAAGTGGTCATATATGTCATTGAATCCTTGTATTACATTGTGTAGGAGGGATACTTTACTAAGGAAAGTATTGGTTCTAATAACTAAATTAGAATTAGTTCTAAATTAAATTGTTTAATTTAAAATCAATTCAAAATACATACAAGAGATTTTAGATTCTCTGGTCCTCTCAGTTAGTTTGTAATTGAAAAGAAAGAAGTTCTCTGTTGTAGAAAAGTTTCATCTCCTTCAAGAGAAGTGAAAGATTAAAAGTCAGAAGCCATGGTTAGCGTGGGAATCTTTTTTGACAGTCTATGCATTTTTCTTGAGAGGGATGATTTATGTGTTTTTTTTGTTTTTTTTTTTTGGTTCATTTGGGTGAGGCAGTGGAAGAAAGAAGTAATAAATGCTTGTTTTTTTAATAAAATTTTAAATAATGCAAAAGAATATTTTTCTTAGGAAAAAAAGAGATCATCTTTAAAAGCTTGCTTGTTCCCTTCTCTAGTTCCATCAAAGAGAGGTAAGAGTAGGCACAGGATGGATGCTTTAATAAATATTTCAGAAAGACAAGAAAATAGATCTGTGGATTAAGAACTTCAGATGTCTTCTTGGACATTATGTTTAAAAGGGTTCTGTAAATATTAAAAATATAAATTAGCAATGATAAAAAATTATCACTATCATCCCATTCTTCTCTTCCCTCTTCATCCCCACCCCCCAAAAAGCAACCAGGTTCTCCTACTTTATTTTTTTTTACATTCTTTCTCTTTTTTCTCCCACTTGAGAATTTACAACTATTTATAAAGGCATTCCTCAATTTATAAAAACTCTCTTTCATTTTCAATATCTACATTCTTTGAAAATATTTAATTCTGCTTCCTCTATGGTCTTCCTTCTCCTACTTTTTGATTCATCCCCTTCACTGACCACTTACCCCAAAAAAGTATTCCAGACTCCCAATTCACTGATTGGGTACTTTTGTATTTGAGAGTTATGTTTAGCAACTAAATAAGTTGAGTTTCAGTTCTGACACTTTTAAAGCAACTTAATTATTCCTTTACAATAGCCATAAGTGCAATGAGTGGATTGAATGAGAGAACCTCTATGGTCTCTTCCAATACTGAAATTGATAATATATAGAATTGTGCTGGTATGTAGATGACTTTTCCTATTCTTTTGTATTCTTTCCTGCCACAACATAACTTGAAAATCAATTTTTAATAAATTTAAAAAGAATAGCAACTTATACCTAATAGATTGCAGTTCCATGTGTAGTCATATTATATTATATTATATTATATTATGGAAATTTGTTGCTTTATTCTATAAATTAAACAGAAAATAAATTTTAAGAAGAAAGAAAATTATCATGTTAAATGCTTTAAAAATATTGTGCTACCAGGGAAGATTTCTTCTATTAAGTTGTGTCTAACCTGATTTTATGCTGCTAAGTGTCTGTTACTTCTTCCCATAGTATATTCCAAGAAGTAAGGTGCATGAATCCAAATGTGGTGGTTCCTCTGTCATCATTGATTAAAAGATATCACCGTAAAAAAACAAAACAAAACAAAAAAAAAAAAAACTGGAATTTCTATTGCATTTCTATTCAATTCAACAAATATTTACCAAATACATCTAAAATGCAGAGTATTGATGAAGATACAAAGTTAAGATGAAGTATACTCCTTGCCCCCAAGGAGCTAGCAGTCTAGTAGAAACCATAGTTTATAGAAATAGCTATAATTTAAAATATTTCATGTTAAAAGACAGTAACAAAATTGCATACTGTCAAAATTGCATTACCAAATATGGGATTACATAAAGCATGCTGGTGAAGACAAATGAATGAATAATAAAAATTAAATTCTTATCATGTGGTTGGCACTAAAATGAGTTCTGGGGCAAAAATACAAAAAAAAAGTTTACATTTTAATAAGATGAAATCATACATTTATAAGAATAATGACCAAGAAGGGGGATTTTTGTCTGGTGAGTCATGAAAATATTGAATTGGTTTATAGGACAATCAATTATTAATTGGCCTATTCTTTCTAAAGGCATGGGTGCTATTGATGTGTGTGTGTGTGTGTGTGTATGTGTATGCATACACGAGTGTACACATATACAGAGCAATAACTGGATAGAATGTTAAAATAGACATATGGACAAATTTTAAAAATCAGATGTCTACCTCCAAGACAAACCCAGGTACAATATGAATACGATTACAAAACACTTCTCATATGAATAAAGTGAGATCTAAACAATTGGAAAAATGTCAATTGCTCATGGGTAGGCTGAGCTAATAAGTACAAAGCTGGGGGGGAAAATTTTACAGCCAATGTTTCTGATAAAGATCTTGTTTTTAAAATATATAAAGAACTGCATCAAAACTATAAGAATACAAGTCATTCCCCAATTGATAAATGGTCAGAGGATATGAACAAACAAATTTCAGACTTAATATAAATGTAAATTAAAGCCATCTATAGTCATATGAAAAAATGCTCTAAATCACTATTGATTAGATAAATGCAAATTAGAACAACTCTGAGGTACCACCTCACACCTCTTAGAATGAATAAGATTACAGGAAAAGATAATGATGACTGTTGGTGGAGATGTGCAAAAACTGGGACTCATTTATTGTTGGTGGAGTAGTGAACTGATCCAACCATCCTAAAGAGCAATTAGGTACTAAACCCAAAGGACAATAAAACTGTGCATACTCTTTGACCCAGCAGTGCCACTATTGAGTCTCTATGCCAAGGAAATGATAAAAGAGGAAAAAGGATCTATATGTGCAAAACTGTTTTAGCAGCTCTTTTTGGGGTAGCAAAGAATTGGAAAATGAGACGAAAAGGCATGATGGAATGTGGATGATAGTGCATACATTCACTGGCCTAAGACTATCTGAACATACTGAGCAAAATAAGTTTGCACTCACTCAATAATCATTCAGAAAAGTGAATGAGCAATAATCTTTGCTCAGCATCAGGATGAGAGTTTCAAAGCTAAGTGGCAAAATGTCTATATGGACTAGGGACATAGTTTCAAAGGTCTGGTTCACAAAATCCAAATGGAGAAAAGTAAGGAAACAATATTGTTGTTTGTTCTTCATTTTCAAAGAGGCTCAATGACATTATAGGGTAATGTCCTGAATTACTTGTGAATTGGATTTAGGTGAGGAAGAGTGGTATAAAGTCATCAGCTGCACTTTCTCTCCCAAAGTCATTAAAATGAAGACAAAATGACTAGTGATGATCCAAGTTGTAGTGGATGACCTCAGAGTCTTTGATATCTCAACAAGCTCTAAGTCCTCCATAGTGCCTGCTTTAGCCACTTTCATAGCTTTAGAACAAATTGTTTCACTTGCCCATTACAAGCATGGGGAAATCTTGACATCTTCATGTGCTTGGGGTAGACATGTCCCCAGCTCATGGATGACTTTGTTGTCTGTTCTAAAAACCAGGTTAAGGCTAGCAAAGCAATAATGTCAGAGCATATTCCAAGATGGTTTATGTACTTGGACAGAATGGCATGGTAAGAATAGCATGTGAGAGGAAGAAGACTAGTAGGGATTCAACTACTAAAGAGAGTGGGCAGGATTTTAAAACTTCAAAAATGGACCAAAGGCACAGAGTGATGAGAGAACATTATATATTCATGATACAGAAAATTAATTTGTTTAGAAAAAGGGTTATATTTATGGAGAGTACAAATAAGCTATATGATTGAAAGAGTAGAATATATATATGGCATTTAAGAGAAAAATTTAGGCTTAATGCAAAGAAAATTTTTGAGTTAACCCAATCTGGAATATAATTCCTTATGAAATAGTTGGTTCCCTATCACAGGTAGTATTCAATCAATAAACCAACATTTATTATTTACTATGAGTCTCTTGCTAAATGTATTGTTGAAGGGACTCTTGTTCAAGTTAAGCATTAGACAGCCTCTGGGGTCACTTGAACTCTGAGTTTTGTCATTCTGTGAATGCCAAGCATTTTATCTTTCTACATATTATTCTTCCATTTTCTTCCACAAATGATCTTGTAATAATCTAGCCTATATAGGTCTTAAAAAAAGAGTTTTTTAGACTTTGTTTTCCTCTCAGTTTACATGTCTAGAAGATAACGTGTCATGGAATTTAGAGACACATCATTTGAGAATCATGAGAAAAAAAGGAACGTGGCAGGCATTTAATAAATACTTGGTAACTGAAATATGAAGTTATGTGATTGTAATAGATATCTGGCCTATTCTGATTATTTGAAATAGATATGATTCCTTATAACTTGTTGGTGTCCTGATGCTCCTTATAGAATGGATATGACATTTTTAATGAAACTTTTGCCATCACCGTGATTATGAAATGTGTTTGACTTACAAGTAAGTTGTGACCTAGATTGACCAGAAGATAGAGCATCTCTGGAAAACTTTTCTTTCTAGAATAAAGAGTCAGAGATGGGGCAGGAACAAGTGTAAGGTTTTTTGTTTGGGGGGATTATTTGTTTGTTTTGTTTTGTTTTGATTATACTTCACTTATTTCTCTACAGTGAAATGATCAACATGAGTAGGAACTATAAGGATATAGAAGGCAATAGGATGATTACAATGTAATATTTCATTTGGTGGTTGTTTCATGCCTGGTAGATGTTCAATAATTTCTCAAGGACTCCCATAATATAGGGTAAGAAACAAAAACTTTCTAGCTAGCATTATCTATTCAAACAAAAATCTAATTGTCCCTCTTCAGTTGTACTCTTCAACAGTTTTTTTAGTTGTATTTCCTTCAATTTAGGATCATATCCCTTGTCTCTCTTTAGGGCAATTTTATAAAATACAATACTAGTAGTCTAGATGTGGGATTTGTGGTTTTACCCAGGGCTGTTTCCATGTGGACAGGATATGATGTATCTCAAGCCAGGCTTTAGCAGCTGTTGCCAATCTACGACAGTTCACAGATGTAGACAGATGTGACCATGTTGACCTTATGAATTGGAGTGTGGGAACAGGGTAATTCCCATGGGAGTGGATGATATTGCGTCACTTGGTCAGCACAATAATGTATAGGTAGAGCTAAAGCTTCAAACAAGAAAGATTGGCATTGAATTTGCTTATCAGAATTGAAAAGAAATATGCAAATTCTTTACCTGTTTGACCTTATTTGTCTAATGTTGTGTGATCTTGAGAAAATCAAAGACTTTCTGCTGGCCCTGCTAGTATAAACATAACCCCCATAGTCATTCACTGGTGGGAACACAAAAGAGGATTAAATAGATGATTGAAAAGAAGGAAATTCCCGCTCACCTCTCAACTATAAAACTGTCTTTTAGAATTAGATGTTCTTCCAAAAACTGCAAAAACCATAGCATCTTATGGAAGCTTGACATTTAAATGAGAATCTTTGAGGATAAGGGCTGACTCAATGGCAAACTTTCCAGGACTCTCATTCTCCAGAATTGGAAGACCTTCGAATTTAATTTTCTCTGAATCTCTTGGAAACATTTTTCTTTGTCTGCTTTAGTCTTCCCTTGCCTTAAAGATTTT
Organism: Antechinus flavipes; assembly: GCF_016432865.1. NCBI lineage: Eukaryota > Metazoa > Chordata > Mammalia > Dasyuromorphia > Dasyuridae > Antechinus > Antechinus flavipes. The sequence goes on from NC_067398.1 coordinate 177,825,042, forward strand.
CATTTCTAATAATACCAGAATATTCTTAAAACTCCTACCCTATCAGTTTCATAACATAGAGATTTTCAAAACTTGTGTGAATAGAAAATTGATATGAAAAATACTGAGTAAGAATACACACACACACATACACACACACACACACACACACATATATATAAATTGCCTAAATACTTCCCATACCATAGCAAGTAATCAGTTATCTGTGTGTTTGTTCTAGACTCTTCACATATTAAAATAAACAAATATCATTAGGTCTTTACTCCATGCTGAAGAAGGCTCATATGAACTCCTTTTCTTTGAAGGCATGTAGTTCCTAACATCATCTAATTAAATTATACATCACTGATATAAATGATCCCATATCCTTTCTAACTCTGATATTTTATATTCTATGATCGTATTCATCTTAAAATTTACAACTATTACTTCTTATGTGATTTCTATATAATTAAATTGTATTTATCTAAAACATTAATTTACTTATAAAACCAGGTTTAACAAATATGAAAATTTGCATTAAAATCCATCTTGCTTTTTATTTTTGCTTCTCCAGCTATTCAGTTTATTTTTCTTGGAACTTCAAAGGGCAATAGCTGATATTTCAATAATTTCAAGTTTTGAACTTATTTTACTACATTTGCAGTAAATTACCTTCATTGTATTTTATAAATGGTCAAGAAAAAGTTGAATTACTGAATGGTGAAACAGACTGGGAGCCATAAAACCCAGCATAGCAATAAAATCTTTGACTGACTAAATTATCTACACAATACAGATAATGATGCTCACCATCTACTTTGGTAAAGCACTTTGAGCTCTTTGGGATAAAAAGGTACTATATTTAACTCCTAGGTAATGTTATTCAGTAACATGATGTGAATGCAAATAAATTTCTGTCAGTAATTTGGCAGATGAATTCTGAATTTGGTTGATTTCCAAATTTAATGCACTTGCATTTTCTTTCTTATTCAAAGAAAATTCCAGATATGGAACTACGTTTCTCAAATTTTGCCCTTAAATATTTTTATATTTCTAGGGATAGAAGGATCTTTAAGAGGCATCTCTCTAGTACATCCCTGTGAGCCCACAAGGTATTAGACATAAGACATGCACAGTTTTCTCCTAAGAGAGATTATTAGTAGTTTTTCAAATTAACCATATGTTTTATTTTGGTTGTCCAATTATCTTTCAGCAAAGGCTCCCTTTTCCCAGTTCTTAAATTGGAGAGAAACAATTAAGTATCTTGAACCTCAGTTTTTCATTTACAATATTTTCAAAGCATCATATTCCTAACACTAATCAAACTTCTAAATAACAGAGATTAAATATAATATACAAATGTTCATCTATTCCTTAAACTCAAGATGGATTTTAATGCAAATCCCCATATTTGTTAAACCAGGTTTTGTGAGTAAATTAATATGTCTTAGATAAATAAAATTTAATTACATAGAAATCACATAAGACATAATATTTGTAAATTTTTAAGATGAATACAATCATATGATATAAAATATCAGAGTTAGAAAAGATATGAGATCATTTTTATCAGTGGTATATAACTCAATTAGAAATATATCCCTACAAGCCACATATCAACTTAGAAAATTACCAATTAATATTATTTGTGTTTTATTGTATTTTTATTTATTTTGTTAAATGTTTCTCCATTGGTTCTTAATCTAGGTGCACTTTGGAATTTTTTGAGTACAAGTTTGATACTTTAGATTATATTAATTCAAATCTGAGCAGGGATTCCATTTTATGTCTTTGCTAATAAGAAGCATTCAGCTTCTATTTGTAGAATTTCAGTGATGGAGTGCTCACTACCAAATAAAGTGATTCATTCCACTTTTAGACAATAGTAATTTTCATGAATGTGTTCTTTTTACTGAACAAAATTTCATCTCTGAAACTTTTACTGATTATGCTCATTAAGCTGAAACAAAACAATTCTTCTTCCATAAATTGGACCCTAAACTACAAATGAGAACAAATTCTCCTTTAGTCTTCTCTTCAGGTAATTTTCTACAATTCCTTAAACCAGTTTTATATGGCATAGTTTTGAGTATTCTCAGAGCTCTTTACTTTGCTCATTCAAGCATGCCCATACTCTTCATAAAATTTAATATTTAAACCTTCATGTGATATTCAATGAATGGTTATAAACATTAGTTATAGTAATTATACAGATCAGTGAATAGTAGTTTCTTTCTATGGACATTATGTATTTATTAATATACAACAATGACATATGATTGGCAATTCTTAATTTTCTCCAAAAATGGAATTAATGAAAACTAAGAGATATTATCTTGTGTAGACTTGTATCTATTCATCCATTAAGTGTTCTACTCTATATCAACCCCTCCCATTTACTTGATTTCTCCAAATGCATTTTCTTTCCTCATGTCTTTCATCTTCTGGTATTCACTGAGACTTGGCTCCTTTCTGAAGACATGGTATCCCTGGCTAACTTTTTCACAATTGTTTACATTTTCATTTCTATTGTCTGACTCATTGGTTGTGAAAGGGTGTTAGAATATTCTTTGCTCTTTATTGCCATCATCCTACACCACTATCACTCAGCCACCTCTGTTCCTCAGTGGTATAATCTATAATCTATAAAAATACCTCTAGGACATTTTCTTTCCTTCCTCAATCATTTCAGAGTCTGACTCAACAATATTTCTCTTTAAACTCATTGAGAGTGTAGTAGGGGATTTCAGCTTCTCAGTTCCTTAATATATATATAATTTCCAGATTTCTATGATTGAACCACAATACATTACTACAATCATATCCTAGACTTTAACATCACACAAAAATTGTTCAATTTCTTTATTAATGAATTCCAAAATGCCTTTATTTAATTTTTTGTTATTCCATCTTTTCTTATGCTGTTTTTTCATCCTCACATTAACTCATAGTCAACCTACCTCTCAGATCTTTTCTTAGCTATCACTTCTAGACTTGTAATTCTATATTTCCTACCTCTCTAAGTTTCTTAATGAAACCATTCAACTTGACACTATCTTCTACAGTAAAATCCTTTGCCTCTTGTACTTTTTCTAACAGACCTCACCAGACCCAATTCTGTCTTACTTGAAGAATCCATCACATTTACTCCCATTTGTGAGCTGCTAAATAGAGCTAGAGGAAATTATGAAACTCTGCTTCTTCTGTCCCCTTCAAATTTATGCTATATAATCAAACTGGACCCTCAATGTAGTGAGGTGATTTTTTTTTACCTCCCTAATCAATTTCATTTTCTCATTCATTATACTGTCTACCTAAAACTATTTAATCCTCTACTCTTAACAATCAATATTATCTCACTTAGCTCTCATGGATTTAGTCATACATCCAGATCATCCCTGGATTCGTATATTTATTCCCATTTCAACAATTGCCTTTTCAACTTGAGGTGGAGCCAAGATGGCAGAGTAAAATCAGGAAATTGTTCTTTCTTTCCTAGTTTCCCTCAAAAACCACAGGAAAGCAAGCCTCTGAACAGACTCTGATGGAATGAAACCACACTCCAATTCAAGATAGAATGAAAAAACTTCAAGAAAGCTCAGTCTCACTGGGGTGAAAAGCATTCAGCCCAGGTGAGATAGACTTTGGGAAAGCCAGTGAAATGGTCTTATTCACAGCAAATAAGCAACTAAGACCCTCAGTCCTGGCTCAGTAGAGGAACAAATCAGTGGGGTAGTTTTCAGTCCCAGCTCAGAAGGAAAACTCTGGAAAACCAGGCTGTTTCCTGAATAGAATAAGCAAAGATACTCCCTACAAATACAAGAGATCCCTGTGCTCAAAGCCAAGGTTCAGAGATGCACAGGAATCTTAAAATGCACTGCTCCACCTTAAAGGTAAAAAAAAAAAAAAAAAAAAAAAAAAAAAAGGTGGTTGTGGCAGGGTAGTGGAGGGAAGCTAGTTAGTGTAATGGATAGAGAACCAGCCCAGAAGTTAGGAGGACTTGAGTTCAAATCTGGTCTCAGACACTTAACATTTCCTTGTTGTGTGACCTTGGGCAAGTCACTTAATCCCAATTGCCTCGGGGGAAAAAAAAGGAAATAGAAAAAGAAAAAGAAAAGAAAATGAGCAAAAACCAGAAAAGAACCTTGGTCATAGAAAGCTACTATAGTGACAGAGCAGACCAAAACACAAACTCAGACAGGGACAGAATGTCCACAGATGAAATCTAAAAGAGTGGAATAAATTGGTCTCATGCAAAAAGGCTTCTTGGCAGTGCTTTGTAAAAGACTTAAAAAGGCAAATAAGAGATATAGAAGAAAAAAATGAGAAAAGAAATGAGAGATATGTATGAGAGAGTCAACAGTTTGGAACAGGAAGGAAAACGTTGTATGAGAAAAAAACACCTTAAACAGTGGAATAAGCCAAATGGGAAAAGAGATACAAAAGATCACCAAAAAATCTCACAATAAAAACTAGAACTGGGCAAATGGAAGCTAATGACTTTGTGAGACATCAGGAATCAGTCAAAGAAACTAAAAAGAATAAAAAAGTGGAAGAAAATGTGAAATACCTTATTGACAAAACAGCCAACATGGAAAATAGATGCAGAAGAGATAATTTTAAAATTATTGGCCTACCTAAAGGCCATGACAAAAAAAAAAGAGCCTGAATAGCCTTCTATTCTAAGAGGTCATTGAGGAAAACTGCTCCAATTCTAGAAGCAGAGGGGGAAATACTCATTAAAAGAATCCATCAATCACTTCTGGGAAGAGATCGCACAAGGAACACCCCAAAGAACATTGCAAAATTCCAAAACTATAGTCTCATGGGAAAATACTGCACACTACCAGACAACAACAATTTGAATATCAAAGAACAATAGTCAGGATTACCCAGGATATGGCAGCTTCTACAATAAAGGATAAAAAAGCCTGGAATACCACATTCCAAAGGGCAAAGGACCTAGGATTACAACCAAGAATTAACTATCCAGTGAGATTCAGCATCATCTTTCAGGAGATGGAGCTTCAATGAAGTAAGAGACTTTCAATCATTTCTATTGGGAAAAAAAACAGAATCAAAAAGAAAATTTGATCTATAATCTATAATTACAGGACACAAGAAAACCATTAAAAGGAGAAAAACATATATTTAAAGGTTAAACTGTTTACATCCCTAGATGGGAAAACAACATCAAGTAGCTATTGAGAACTGTACCTGCCACTGGGGAAGACAAAGTGGGGCAACATCTCAACTGAGGGTTTAGTTGTGAATGGTTCCTGATGTTTTGGCATCATAGAAAAAGTCATTCAGGGGTGTGAAAAGGTATGTGCTGGAAAAAGAGGAAAGGGGAGGTATAATGGGACAATTAGTTCAAAACAGGAGGTTCAAAAGACCTATTATTATGAAGGGGATAAAGGAGGAGGGATGGACATTGTCTGAAGCTTGACCTCATCAGTTTGGGCTCAAAGAGGGAATAACTTAATCATTCAGTTGAGTATAGAAATTTATCTAATCCTATAAAGAAGGAAGAGGAGAAAGAGGAAAAGAAAAGGGAGGGACAAGAGAGAAGGAAAGGCAGAAACACTAGGGGAAAAAGTTAAGAGAAGAGGGGAAGGGTTAATATAAGATAAGCTAGTAGGGTGCAATGGTTAAAAACACGCACTTCTAAGGATAAGGTAGAAAGAGAGAAAAAAGTATATATGAGGAGGAAAATAAGATGGGAAATACAGAGCTGGTAATCTATTAATGAGAATGGGAAGAACTCTTTCATAAAATGGAAGCAAATAGCAGAGTGGATTTAAAAAAAAAAAAAGAATTCTACAATATATTGTTTACAAGAAACACATTTGCTCCAAAAAGACTCATACAGAGTAAAAGTAAAAATGTGGAACAGGATTTATTATGCTTCAGCTTAAATTAAAAAAAAAAAAAAAAAGTAAGAGTAGCAATTCTGATCTCAGATAAAGTAAAAGTAAAAATAGATCTTAGTAAAAGATATAAGAAAGGAAAGTACATCTTGTTAAAGGGAACCATAAATAAGGAAGTAGTGAGGATACTAAACGTGTATGCACCACGTGGTAGAACAGGCTTCCTAGAGAAGATTTTAAGGCAGTTACAGGAAGAAATAGACAGCTAACTATTCTAGTTGGGGATCTCAATCTTCTCTCAGAATTAGACAAATCTAACCACAAAATAAACAAGAAAGACCTAGGGAGGTTAATAGGATCCAAAAAAACTTATATATGATAGAGCAGAAAAAATTGAAGAGACATAAAGAAATATACCTTTTCCTTGGCAATACATGGCACCTTCACAAAAACTGACCATGTATTAGGACATAAAAATCTCACAATCAAATGCAAAAAGACAGACAAATTAAATGCTTCTTTTTCACACCACAGTACAATAAAAATTCTATTCAGTAAAGGCCCAGGGAAAGACTTAAAACCAATTGGAAATTAAATAATCTTATTCTAAAAAACAAGTGGGTCAAACAACAAACCATAGAAACAATCCATAATTTCATCCAAAAAAATGACACTAATGAGACAACATACCAAAACTTATGGGATGCAGCCAAAGCAGTTCTTAGCAGAAATCTTATATCTCTAAATAGCTACATAAATAAAATAGAAAAAGAGGAGATCAATGAATTAGGCATACGACTAAAAAAGTTAGAAAAGGAATAAATTTAAAATCCCCAATTAAATATCAAATTAAAAGTTTTGAAACACAAAGGACAGATTAATAAAATAGCCTAAGAAAGCTATTAAACTAAGAGTTGGTTTTATGGGAAAAAAAACTAACAAATTAGATAAATTTTTGATTAATTTGATCAGCATCAAAAACGAAAGGGGTGAACTTACCATTAATGAAAAAGAAATTAAAGCAATAATTAGGAGCTATTTTGCCCAACTCTATGGCAGCAAATCTGACAATCTAACCAAAATGGATATATATTTTTAAAATATATATAAATTGTCCAGATGAATAGAAAAGGTAATAAAATACTTGAATAGTCCCATTTTAGAAAAAAGAAACTGAACAAATCTTTAATGAACCCCCTATGAAAAAATCTCCAGGGCCAAATGGATTCACAAGTAAATTCTACCAAATATTTAAAGAACAATTAATTCCAATATTGTGTTAACTATTTGGAAAAATAGATAAAGAAGGAGTACCACCAAATTCTTTTTATGACACAGATATAGTGCTGATACCTAAATCAGGAAGAGGCAAAATAGAGAAAAAAACCTATAGACTAATCTTCTGAATGAATATGAAAATTTAAATAAAATATTAGCAAATAGATTACAGCAACTTATCAACAGGATAATATACTATGATCAAGTAGGATTTATAACAAGAATTCAGAGCTGGTTTATTATCAGGAAAACTATTGTCATAATCAAGAATATCAATAACAAAACCAACAGAAAGCATATAATAAAATCAATAGATGCCAAAAAGGCATTTAACAAAATACAGGAAACCATTTCTATTAAAAACACTAGAGCAGGGGGATAAAGGAAGCTTTCTTTAAAATAATAAGCAGCATCTATGTAGAACCTACAGTAAGCATATTTGTAATGGAGAAAAGCTGGATGCATTCCCAATAAGATCGGGGTGAAACAAGGATGCCCATTATCACTACTATTATTCAATATTATACTATAAATGTTGGCTTTGCTAATAAGGAAAAAGAGAAATTTAAGGAATTAGAATAGGCAAATGGGAAATAAAACTATCAATTTTTGTGGATGATGTGATGATATATCTAGATAATCCTAGAAAAACATCCAAAACCTACCAGAAATAATCCACAGCTTTAGCAAAGCTAGGATAAACACCCCCAAATCATCAACATTTCTACGTATTACTCACAAAACCCATCAGCAAGAGACAGAAAGAGAAATTCCATTTAAAATTACTGTAGACAAAATAAAATATTTGGTGGTCTATCTGCCAAGACAAACCCAGAAAGTATATGAATGCAATTATAGAACACCTCATACAAATAAATTCAGATGTAAACAATTGGAAAAATATTAATTGTTCATGGCTCTGCTGAACTAATATAACAAAAATGACTGTTCTGCCTAAATTGGTCTATTTGTTCAGTGCCATACCAATTAAACTGTCAAAACATGATTTTATAGAGCTAGAAAAAATAATGATGAAATTCATCTGGATGAACAAGAGGTCAAGAATATCAAGGGAATTAATGAAAAAAAGTTAAAAGTAGAGTGGCTTAGCAGTACCAAATTTAAAACTATATTACAAAGCAGCATAATCAAAATTATTTGGTACTGGCTAAGAAATGGAATGGTGAGTTAGTTAGATAAACAAGGAAACAATAATAAAGGCCTATAGCAATCTGGTATTTGATAAACTTCCAAATTTCACCTTCTGGGGAAATAAAAATTTCACTATTTGACAAAAATTGCTAGGAAACTAGAAAATAATTCGTCAAAAACTCATAGAATTATATGTCATACTCCATACCAAAATAAAATCAAAATGGATACATGATTTGGGCATAAAGTATGATACCACAAACAAATTAGGAGAACAAGGGATAATTTATATAGCATATCTTTGAAGAAAAGAGGAATTTATGACAAAAGAAGAACTAGAAAACATTATGTAAAGCAAAAGGAACAACTTTGACTACATTAAATTGAAAAGTTTTTGCACAAACAAAACAAAACAAAAAAAGATTAAAAGGGAATTATAAAGCAGGGGAAAAAATCTTTATAGCCAGTATTTATGATAAAGGTCTCGTTTCTAAAATATATAAACAATTGTGTCATATTTACAAGAATACAAGTCATTCCCCAGTTGGTAAATGATCAATGGATATGAACAATTTTCAGATGATATGAATTAAAGCCATCTATAGTCATGTGAAAAAATGCTGTAAATTACTATTGATTAGAATAATGCAAATTAAAACAACTCTGAGGTAGCATCTCACACCTCTCAGATTTGCTAAAAGGACAGAAAAAAATAATGATAAATGTTGGAGGGGATGTGGGAAAACTGGGACATTAAAACATTGTGGAACAACCCATCCATTCTGGAGAGAAATCTGGAACTATGCCCGAAGAGCTATAAAATTGTATATACCCTTTTATCCAACAGTGGCATTTCTTGGTCTGTATCCCAAGGAATTCCCCAAGGAGGGAAAAGAACACATATGTACAAATATATTTTAGCAACTCTTTTTGTGGTAGCAAAGAATTGGAAAAGGAGTGAATACTCATCAATTGGGGAATGACTGAACAAGCTGTGGCACATTAAGATAATGAAATATTATTCTATAAAAAATTATTAACAAGCTGATTATGGAAAGGTCTGGAAAGATTTACATGAACTGATGCTAAGTAAAACAAGCAAAACCAGGAATACATTGTACATAATAACAGCAAGAATGTGCAATGAACAACTACGAAAGGCTTGATTATTCTCAGTAATTCTGTGATCCCGAGCAATCCCAATAGACTTTGGAGAGAAAATGCCATCTGCATCCAGAAAAGGATCTAAGGAGACTGAATGTAAGTCGCTACATCCTATGTTCACTTTTTTTTTCTATTTTTTTTATCTCTCCGATGGTTTTTCCTTTTTGCTTTGATTTTTCTCTCCCAATATGATTCATAAAGCAATTAAATATTAAATTTAAATAATCTAAAAATTATTTTTATTAATAATTAATTAAAAATAAATAAACACTACATTTTTAAATGGCTTTTTGAACATCTTGAATTGGAATGTCCCATTGGTGCCTCAAATTTAGTTCCCTTTATAAATAAAGTTATATTTATTCCTATCAATAATTCTTATTAGATTCAGGCTATTATATTAGTACACGAAAAATTTTGGTCATTGATTAACCAACCCTAATTCATATCATCTGCAAAGTTGGTTAATGTGCCATCTGTCCTGTCATCTAATTTATTGAATATAATAATCAACTTTACCATAACAATGATGGAAAACTAAAAGTTGACACTGATACTTATTTGATTTTTCAGCATAATCAATCAATATACCTATTTTTAATTGTCTAGGCCACATTTTTTTTTACATTACCAATAAGTTTGGCTTAACTTTTTTTTCAAAGGGTTTGCTAAGATCCAAAATATTGTTGTGTACAACTTTTCTCTATCTATGAATTTAGTTTTTCTAACAGAAATAATGTTCAACTGATAAAACTTCTAAAGGGTATTCCAAAAGTTTGGGACAGTTTTAAGCAATGAAGATTTAAATCTACTATAAGACTCTGGGGATATGTTAAACTTGATGAAAGCATGCAGATTTTTAGTAGTCATGACTTCTTATAAGTTCTCTATAACACCTATCAACCTAACTATAATAGTATACTCTAGAATTTCATCAGGCATTAAAATCAAGCTCCTTAGCTCATAATTTGAATTTTTCCCTTCCCACTGCATTTAAAGAATGCACTTTATGTAGTTGTTTTAATAACTAGGAAATTATAAGCATCTTTTGAATTATGTGGCACAAATCATATGCTTCATAATTTTTAAAGAGCCCTTCCAGTGCCTTAGCAAGTAAACACACACACATACACACACACACACACACACACACACACACACACACACACACACACACACACTTCTTTCTGTAATTGGAAACATGCTGCTTAGGTGCCTGACTTCTTCCAGTTTAGTTGCCCCAAAGTCTTAGAGTACATTTAATCTTTAGTAGCTTAAAATTGCACTTTTTGAAAACCCTATAGAAGTTACATCAGGTTAATGTTATTTGTTTTTGACAGTACTAAATTCAAAAACGAGAAAAGCTGTGCACTATATATCCCTGGATTTCACCAGAATAAGTTCTATGACAAGGTACCAAGACAAAATTGTTTCTGTTCACTCATTTCTGTCATATATGATGTTTCTTGACCCTATTTGGAGTTTTCTTTGCAAAGATACTGGATGATTTATCATTTCCTTCTCCAGCTCATTTTATAGATAAAGAAACTGAGGCAAACAGAATTACATGACTTACCCAGGATCACACAGCTAGTAAGTGTCTGACTCCAAATTTGAAATTCAGGATGATGTGTCCTGGTACACTGTGATGCTACTTAGCTGCCCTACCAAAATGAATAAAACATCATAATAAAAACTAACATTTACATATGACTTCAAAGTTTATATAGCACTTTACATGTGTTATTTAATTTGATCTGTAGAGCAACCCTGTGAGATATGTGCTATTATTATCCTCATTTTGCAAATGAAATCAAAGCCCAATATGGCATAGCTAGCTAGTATCTGAGTTATTAGTTAAGCTAATGCTTTCCTAACTCCCAGTTTAGCACTCACTTCACTGTACCACCTAGTTTCCTTAAACATCAAGGACTTTATCATCCATTAAAGGGGATAAATTTTGTACAAATAAATACTTTATAAAAAGGAGTCTTTTTTTTATTTTTAGTGGATTTTGGTACAAAGTGCTATTAGTTTTCAGAGCAAGAGTCTGTGAAAAGTTTCATAAGGGAGATTGGATTTGAGCTGAGTCTGAAATGATAGGTTTAAAACTGGTAAAAGAAGAAATGGAGGTTAGAAAAAATTAATAAGTCAATATTTTTTCCAGGCACTATGCTAAAATATGGAGATTTTAAAAAGAGAAATATGCATATTTCTGCAAGAACACCACAAATCTAATGGGAAAAACAATAAACATATACTGAATAAATAGGAAATAATGAGCAGAGCAAAGGGACTAGCATTTTTTTATTTATTTTATTTTAATTTTAAATTTATTTTATAATTACTTTTTATTGACAGAACCCATGCCAGGGTAATTTTTTACAACATTATCCCTTGCACTCACTTCTGTTCGGATTTTTCCCCTCCCTCCCTCTATCCCCTCCCCAGATGGCAAGCAGTCCTATATATGTTAAATATGTTGCAGTATATCCTAGATACATTATATATATGCAGAACCGAACAGTTCTCTTGTGGCACAGGGAGAATTAGATTCAGAAGGTAAAAATAACCCGGGAAGAAAAACAAAAATGCAAACAGTTTACATTCATTTCCCAGTGTTCTTTCTTTGGGTGTAGCTGTTTCTGTGCATCAGTGAGTTAGTTGAAACTGAGTTAGTTCTTTTTGTCAAAGAAATCCACTTCCATCAGAATACATCTTCATACAGTATCATTGTTGAGGTGTATAATGATCTCCTGGTTCTGCTCATTTCACTTAGCATCAGTTCATATAAGTCTCTCCAAGCCTCTCTGTATTCCTCCTGCTGGTCATTCAAAGGGACTAGCATTAAGAAAAAATGGGAAAGACTTCCTATAGAAACCAGAATTGTAGTCAAGACTTAAAGAAATCCAAGAAACAAATAAGTAGAGATGAGAAGACAGACTATTCTAGACACAGAGGACAGTGGGAGAAAATGCTTGGACCCATGCGATGGCATATCCTGTGGTGTAACAGCAAGGGGCTAGGGTCACTGGACTAAAGAGTACATGGCAGGAAATGAGATGTAAGAAGATTGGGGGGGGGGGTAGAAGTTTAGATTATGAAGAGTTTTGAATGCCAGGCAGAGTATTCTGTATTAGATTCTGAGATGATAGATAGTCTCTGGAATTTAATGATAAAGGAATGACATGAGTGGACTTGCACTTAATCTCTAAAGACTAAAAGGAGAGACTTGAGGCAGGTTAGAAGCAACATTGAGCTATTGTGAAGTCCAGGCATAAGATACTGAGGGATTGTATTGGAGTAGTGTCAGCATCAGAGAAGAGGAGGAAACATATTCGAAAGATATTGCTAAGATGAAATTGACACATCTTAATATCAGGTTTGATATAAGGATGAGACATGGTGAGTTGAGAAGGACTGCTGTTTGCAAATCAGAGATACTAAAAGAACAGGATTGCTTTCTTTAATAATGGGTAAGATAGGAACAAGGGAGAGTTTTGGGGAAAGATAATGATTTCCATTTTTGATATGTTGTTTAAAATATCTATTAAACATCCAATTCAAGATAGCAAAAAGGAAATTAGAGACAAGAAATTAGAGGTCGAGAAATTGGGACAGGATAGATAGATTTTAGAATTGTAAGCATAAGTAATTAAATACATGGGACTTGATGAGATCAACACGTGAGATAGTATAAAAGGAAACCAGAAAAGAGCCAGGACAGAACCCTGTAGTACATGTGATGAAAAGTGAGATCTGTCTCAGAATCTAGCAAAGGAGATTGAGAAGAAAGAGTCAGATAAATAAGCAAAGAACCCAGGGAGAGCAATATCATCCTACTCCCACCCCCCACCCCCCGCCAAAAAAAATAATACTTCAGGCAGTCACAACATAACTAAAAGCATACAGTCAAGAAATTACATTGCAGAGAATGCCCAGTAGTTCAATTTAGCAAAGCTGTACTGTTTCTTGGAACCATAAATCTAGAGTTGAAAAGACAACTAAACAATCATTTTAAAGATAAGGAAAATTAATTATATCATAACTCTAATAAGCACCAGATACAGGATTTGAACTCCCTGTCCCTGCCTCTGACTCCTGAATCATGAAAAACATCTTAGCACATTTTATAAGAATTATTTGGAAGAACTGGGAATGTTTGGCTGCAAAAATATTGAGGATGGACCATAATAGTTGTCTTAAAGTATTTTAAGCCTTGTCAGGTAAATGGAGGGTTTGATTTGATCTGTTTTATATCAGAGGAAAGTATAGGAGTGTATAGAGGTTGTAAAGAAACAAAGTCAAGTTTGATATAAAAAAATACTGTTTAACAATTCGGGCTATACAAAAGTGGAATAGACTCTTTGAAAGGCAATGGGTCCACTTCATCAGAAGTCTTCAACAAATCATGGATGCCAATTTATTTTACCTATTTACAGGCATTATACATATATGTGTGTGTGTGTGTGTACACACACACACACACACACATACATATATGTATGTATATATATATATACACACACACACATATATATATTATATATAAAGCATTTCTTTGCATTAGATCAATTGGTCCCTGACATCTTCAAACACTGAAAATTCTGTGATTTAAATTAGCAAAAAATAAAGTTGTAAAGGTAGGTTGCAACCAGATTGTACATAGATTGGAATAGCAGGCAAAAGAGTTTGGACTTTATTCAGTAGGCAATAGGGAGCCTTTACAAAGTAATTTATTTATAAGTCATAGATAGAATTTGATTAACATATCTTCACAAATATCGTAGATTTGGTACAATGCCCTCTCATATTATAATTTCTCCTAATGTTATTTCTAATAATTTAAACAGTGTAATATCATACATAATACATGTCAATATACTTTGCCAATAAGAGATATGATATTGCTATGCTACTCTTTTATATTTAAGATGCATGAACTTGAGACTCAAGAAAGGCTTTTACATCCTGTTAACCAGTGCAGCCAGAAAGATAATTGTGAGCAAAGTGAATAACTTTCAACTAAAACTTTCATTACTATGTGTTTGAGAAGACTACCAGATTGAAGACATTTCTTTCAATGTAATGCTTCTAAGGGGAAAAAAATCCAGAGTACCAGGCAGCTTACATTTATTAGCTTGGTAAATAGAATAAAAGATTTGAAAGGATTGAATATGTTGCTAAATGACTTGGCAAAGGATGAAAGAACAGGTATATCTTAGGAAGGAATTAGCAAATCCCAATGTATCATAAGCATCATTTATCATTTTTTAGAATTAAAAAGAAATAAGATACTGACCTTGGTGTTAGATGGTTATAAATCTAGCTACTGTTTCAGACACTGTAATTTTGTGGTCCTGGGTACTTCATTTTTTTGATAATTGATTTCTTTATCTGTCAAAGCTAGTTATTTTCAGGCAATAATAGAGTCAGAAAAAGCTGAGTTCAAATGCAGTTGCAGACAATTATTAGCTTTCTGATCTTTTTTTGCCTCAGTTTATCATTCATAAAATATGTTCAAAAAATCATTCATAAAATAAAAAAGTAAATGGCAAACCAATCCGGTATCTTTGAAAAAAAAAAAAAAGCTAAAAGATGTCACAAAGAATGAGACTTGATTGAAACAATTCAACAACAAATAACAATAGTCACTAACTTACCAGGCCACAAAGCTCTATATAAGTATATTTTATCACTCTGTGGGTATTTTGCTATCTCTATTGTTGAGTATATTTTTCTTGATTTAATATTTCAGTTCAGATTTGAGGAGGGAAAAGTAATCGGGATTCATACTTTTGAAATGTCATCAAATGAATTACTCTTCCTTAATATTTTCAGAATTCCATAGGAAACATGAAGACTTAGAACAAATATAGGCTAGCAGGAAGAAATTCCATTATGTTGGGTCTCTGAAACTGCAGAGGATGGAACACTTGTAAACACAGTACCTTGAGCAGTAGTTGCCTTATGTCTTATAGTTTGAGGCCAAGAATAGCATGATAAACTTAGAATGTGTTTATCTCTTGGCAGCCTCCTTTCACTTACAAGCTGGGAGGGACAAAGACCAATAATTTTCCACCTACAAAGTGCATCTATGCTGCAAAGCAGTTCAATGAGTAAGTCAATTTGAATCTTCAGATCCCAACCACTCTCAAAGACAGATGGACATTTTTGGAAATTGTGATGCTATCTCAAAGCAGCATTTGAGGTTATGACGTCCTGTAGGATAAGCAAATGAAAAAAAGCATTAAAAATTTTAACATACCTTGAACTATGACAAGGATGTGGAAATACACATCCAATTTACACATTCTCAAATTCATTGCTAATGGAAGCAAACAGGAAGGTAGAAATCCAAACATTTTTCTTTTCCTTCATTTTTCTGCTTAACTTTTGTGCAAACATAGAATGGTTATCCTTTAACTAAATAATTTGATGGCACCCCTTTCAGGGGCTTACCAGATTGATTCTGGAATTAGTGCATAGTGTGTGAGTGTGCCACTATGTCATTTTATTTGCAAGAATAATATTATGCACAGGGAAGGAGGCACTAATCATTTATTAAATACCTACTATATGCCAGGCACTATACAGCTCTCTGTACTATCACATTTAATCCTTATTAGAATCCTGTGAAGTAGGTCCTAATAATATCTTCACATTATAGTTAAGGAAAGTGAAGCAGAGTGAGACTAAGTGACTTGATCAGGATCACAGAGCTTATAATTGAGGTCATATTGAACTCAGATCTTCTTGATTCCAGACACAGTGCTCTATCCACTGTGATATCTCCTTTCTCTGCCATAGGCAAGAAAAGTTTCAGAACCACCAAGTGTCCTCTGAAGTGTTCTCTGGTTATCTATGAATCCTAGGTAACTTTTTTTTTCCTTTTACATTAATCTTCCCAGGACCAATATCAGTTATTAAAAAGGAGGCAAAGGGCATGAAAGTTGCCATTTAAAGACTGTGAAGGAGCTTCTTGTTATAAGCATTTGAGACATCTGCTAAAGTTAGGTTTATTTGTGTATTAGGGGTGTTATGTTTCAAATTCAGAGATATTTTGAGATCATAAAACAGAATTCTTTTTTTATCCCACTGAGTTCATGTGTGTGTGTGTGTGTGTGTGTTTTTCTTTTCAATACAATATTCCATTACACTGACACAAACTAATTGGCCAGGATTTACAAGAATAGGTTCAACAACAACTTAGAAATAGAGGTATAATATTATACTTAAGGGACTTCATTTTCACTAGCTTTTTCAATAATGGATTTAAGAGAGAAGATTATACCCCCCCCAGAAGTTGGAAAACAAAACCAATATTTTCTTCTAAAGAAATTACATATTTATAAATTTCCAGATTCAATTCAGATTGGCTATTATTTAGGGAGAGAAGTCGATATATCTATTTTTTTATTTGACCCTACCTTTGCTGTTTGTCATATCTTTGTTGCATATTGAATATGGTGAAATGATTTTTTGTAGATTTCAGAAGTTATTAAAAGTAGCATTGTTCAGAGACTAAGTAATACTTGAAGCAACAGATTTTAAGAAGCTTCAGTGATAGAGTCAAAGTTCTGTAAAGAATTTTATTGCAAATTCTTCAATAGAAACAGGATCATTAATTTTTTTAACCTAAGAGCAAAATAAAATATTTGCTAAACCAGCATATTTTGCTTCTTCCCCATACCAAAAACACAAGTCTTCCTTGGTTGTTTGCCTTCTTTTCTCTATTAATCCCTGCCAACATAATTTTATTATCACTATTTGATAAAGCCAGATATATCTGTTGTCTGTTCTTTCACCTGGAAAAGTCCCTAGATGAACATGCATTTTGTCTCTTAACTCAATGCCTGTTCTTCTTTCACTGATAAATTAAGTTCATAGGTTATGGATTTAGAGCCATAAGGGATCTGGGCAGCCAGGTTTTACAGATAAGGAAACAGAGTTTGTGAGATGGTTAGGGTTTTACCCAGGAGCACAGAGTTAATAAGTATCAGGGGCAGAATGTTTAACTTGGGCTTCCTTTACTCCAAGGTCAGTGCCCAGTGCACCAAGCCACCTAGCAACCCAAAATCACTATGTCAATTCTTTGTACCTGCTTTACTCACATCCTCCTTCTGAAAGTGTTTCAGTAGATTTGTGATATCATCAATTTGGATTTCTTCTTCAAATAACAACCCATCCACACCTTCTCACCTTGTGTTGCTATTGGATACTCCTTGCCATAAATTTATCATGAGTCCATTTGATATGCAAGGGAAATTCCTCTGGGTCTTCAACATTAGTTGTGTGCTATTACAAAACTTGATCTTTACATGTTATCCTTCACTCTTATTATAGGATCAATCATCCTACTTTTCTGTTCATTCATTGTTAAGGGATAGGTCAATTCTCCAAGAGCCTCCACAGCTGTGGATCAAAGCATTTGAAGGAGTTGCAGGGCAGCCTTTGCTGACACAGGTACTGCAGACTGGGAATGAGATAAATTGGAGGCAAAGGGAAGAGGAGAGAGGTCAGACAATACAATGGCCTCTCAGTGAGAGAGGTCAGAGAACAGCAACTGCCTATTAGTCTTCTTGTATCATCTTCTCACAAGAAGAGATCCATTTTGGTTTGGATCTCCAGCAGCTGCAGTCAGGTGGCTCCTGTATATTCCAGCAGCTCTCCTGTGAATTCAAACAATCCATCTCCCAGATAATAACTTTAATAAACTTAACTGTCTCCCTATCAACTCTAGGATCAAATATAAAATCCTTTATCTGATATTCCAAGCTATCCACAACACACACACACACACACACACACACACACACACACACACACACACACACACTCTTACATTTCCAGTCTTATTACACTTTATTTTCCTTCCATGAATTCTATGATTCAATGACTATGACATCAATGACACCAGAAGGGGAGAATATATATATATATATATATATATTCTCCCCTTCTAGTGCCTTCCCTCTACCGATTTCCAATTTGTCTTGTCCATAACTTACTCTTTATAGTATTTTGCATGTTGTCCTCCACATCACACTATCAGCTCCTTACAAATATGAACTATTACCATGTCCCATCTCTCAGATTGGCTAAGATGACAGAAAAAGATAATGATAAGTGTTGGAGGGTATGTGAGGACTTGAACTGAAATCCAGCTTCATACATATACTAGCTATTTCACCCTTGGCAAAACACTTAATCCTGATTGCCTAGAAGAAAAGGAAAAAAAAAGAAAATATTGGTATTAAAAAGAGATGGCATTTTGTTTAAGTAAATAGCTAAGATGGGAAAAGGAGTATTAAAAGTGCTACTTCATTTTCACAATGTGTTCCAGTTCACTCTCCTCTCACAATTTTAAACGTGATTCAAACTCAATATCTCTATATACCACCTGTCTAATTTATATATGCAGTATCCTAATATGAACAATTAAGTAGTCTTCATTCATTTTTTCATAATATCTTATTAGGGCATATCCTTCTTTTGACTAGATACTGATCTCATTTAAAAAGTAATATAATATTTGTGGGCTTTATGCATCAATACAAGTGCCATATTCAAATAATACCAAATAGAATACATCAACTAGAAAAAAAAATCACTCTTCTATGTTTTCTGCCTTGGAGATTTCTCAATATTATGGCAGACATCCTTGTTAGGCATTTATCTCATTCTTTCATGCCTCATTTTACACTGAAATCCTGGGACTGAGAACAATGATCTCTGATAGGAATTTCCCATGTTTTAAATATATGCCTATAGACATGTGGGATGAGGATCTTTAAAGTGTCATTTAAGCTGCTTAGAGAGAGCTAGGTAGCTCAAAGGATAGAATGCTTAGTCAGAATGCTTAGTCTGAAGTCAAGAAGAATTGAGTTCAAATCTGGCTTTAGGCATTTACTATATACAATCACAGAAATTGAAATTTCTTCAATTCTGAAATAGTAATAATAGTACTATAACAACTCCCAGGGTTGTTATAAAGAGTAAATGTGATATTTATAAAACACTTAACATGATGCCTAGCCCAATAAAAAGTATTTAATAAATGGTTCCTTCCCCCTCGTTTCACTCTATTGAATCAAATGATTTTCCAAATAATCAATAAATAATGAGAATGTATACTTTTTGCATTTTTCAATTAATTATATGACTGAAAGATATGCCCACTAAGGCCTACCTGTCCCTTTATGTTTCTCATCAAGAGTAGTCAATATCCATTTGTAAATCATTACTAAAATGAATATTAAAGATTTTAAAAGTAGGCAAATTACTTGAAAGTTTTTTTGTGTTTTCTCTATCTTCTTATTTGATAGTAATACTGTACAAGTGTTTTTAATTCCAATTCATTTTCATATATCTTGAGAATTGAACCTTTGGCCCTTTGGAAAAAATAATTTATAGGCTTCCAGCATAGATTTCCTGATTTTATATATTTGATTGCTCTATTTATTTATGATGAAAACAAGAATTTGTTATAGAGAGGAGGATATGTATGTTCCATTTTAATTCTGCCTGTGTTCCTTCAAGTTTTATCTATTTCATGGAAGACTCTGGCTTCATTGAATTTTATACTATGTTCCTGCTATCAAGGGAAGGGGGTCAATGCTCTTCATTATTTTATGCACTAAACTGTTCATCTTCCATCTCTCTTATGTATAAAGTTTCTCCAGTGAGTTTATTTTGTAAACTTGCATTGTCTTAAAGTATTGTATCCTTTTGTTTGATAAAGAGATCATGTTTGCTTCCTGTGTTCAATTTATGATGGCGACTGATTTCTTTTAATCACAATCAATGATTTCATGGAATGCCATTCTTTTTCCAAAATTCATTATTTATTTTTAGCTTTTTAAAAATGCATAATGTAATAGGCCAGAATTCTGGAGAAATGTACTTGAAAACAAGGATTCTTACAATAAGGCGTTAGCTCAGTGGAATTGATAAGACAATGGTTATCTATTTTACATCTACTTAGTACTTGATATAGTTCTACAATATTGACACCTACAATGATGTAATTATAATAGAATATATAAGAGCCAACAAGGACTGAACAAGGGACATTCCATCTTTGGAATAGTGCACAAGTGTTTTTAATTCCAATTCATTTTCATATATCTTGAGAATTGAACCTTTGGCCCTTTGGAAAAAATAATTTATAGGCTTCCAGCATAGATTTCATGACTTTATATATTTGGATTGCTCTATTTATTTATGATGAAAACAAGAATTTGTTATAGAGAGGAGGATATGTATGTTCCATTTTAATTCTGCCTGTGTTCCTTCAAGTTTTATCTATTTCATGGAAGACTCTGGCTTCATTGAATTTTATACTATGTTCCTGCCATCAGGGGATCAGGCTCCTAGTGGCTCTCTTTCATTTCTCTATCTGAAGCCAAGTCCCATCTGAAGGCCCTCCAGAAAGCTAGCCAGACCCCAAGTGAAGGAGACAGACTGTGAAGGAGATAATAAAGAATTTGGACTTTATCTCTGGCTAGTCTCATGGTGATTACTCAGCTGAAACAAAGGCTGGTCCCAAGACCTCCAGAAAGCTAACCAGAACATTACATATAACTTCTGAGAGGGCAAAAAAGTAAGATATCAGTTATATATATGAAATCATATAAAACACATTTCTATGTTATCCACATTGAAAAAAAGCAAGAAAAATAAAGTTTAAAAAATGATGCTTCCATCTGCACTGAGATTTCATCAATTTTTTTTTTCCTGGAGTAGACAGAAGTTTTCATCATGAGAACTTCAAAATGATTTAGATTATTGCGTTGATGAGAATAGCTTATACAGTTAATCATCATATGATAAAGTCATTTACTATATTCACTTCACATCAAGTCACATTGGTTTTTCAGAGTTTTTTTTTCTGAAAAAATACTTATTGTCATTTCTTAGAGCACAATATTACTTCATTACAATCAATTGCTACAACTCATTCAGCCATTCCCCTATTGACGGGCTCATCCTCAACTTCGAATTTTTTGTCACCACAAACACACTATCACACACACACACATGCTAGAAATATTTTTGCACATATAGATACTTTCCATTTGTTTTGATATTTTTGGGATACAGGTTTAATAGTAATGATGGATTTGGGGGAGGCACAGTTTCAAATTATTTTCTACAATGTTTGAATCAACTCGCAATTCTACCAACAGTGTATTAGTGTTCTGATTTTACTATATCCCTTCCAATATTTGTCATTTTTCATTTCTATAATATTAGCCAACCTTATAGGTGTGGAATAGAACCTTATCATTGTTTTAATTTGCATTTTTCATGTGACTACATATATTTTTAATATCTCCTTCTGACAAGTATCTATTTATATCCCTTGATCACTTATCAAGGGAGCCATTTAATATTACTCCTTGGAAAAAAAAAATTTAATTTACTCTTTGGGGTAGAAGAAGCTTTTTTAACTTCATTGTCCTCCTTTGAAGATGAACTTCAGTCTTTCAATATCCCATAGGATAGTAAGTGTATATGGTTGAGTTCTTTCTTCTTTGCCAAGTCATTAGTGTATTAGTAGTTCATTAGTAGTATTAGTGTAAGCACCATTAATTGTGGGGTGGGGAATAGTGCCTATAGTTTCACTTCAGCTCTCCCCTCTGACCTGGAACACCAAACCAAAAGCTTTCACCTCCTCCAAGTGCCCACAAACAGCAGCATCCCTGTCTCACTGACTCTGCACTCACTGATTATGCTGGTTCTTTCCTACCACCCCAGCACTGCAGGAGCTGGTTCCTGATAAGCTGAAGTTCCCTCAATCTTCCTAGACTTAGATGTCCAGGAGGTAGAAATTTCTGTGGTTCCTGCTGAGACTTCAGCCAAATCCAGTTACTGTTTCTGCAAAGGTATTGCAGAAGTAGTTGTACTTCGTACTAATTAATACTTGCCTGGGGTCTTTCTTTGGATCGTCTTGGTTTATGCCTAAAGGACTTCTGTACTACCCCAAGTCTTTTGAGTTTTTCACCAGTCTATGTTTTCCTGAGGTACAAATTTATTCTTTTTAGGGGGAGAGGGAGAATCTGGAGAGCTTGAAATTTACTGATTTACTCTGCCATCTTCCCATAATTCTCCCCCATAATACTTTTTAAAAATATTTAGCATCCCATTATAGTCAACTACACCCATACCCTTTATGTTTATAGACTTCTTCTAACTACTCTAATAATGACAAAGTTCTTAGAAGTTACAAGTATTATCTTCACATATAGAAATGTAAAGATTTTAATTCTATTAAGTCTCTTATGATTTCCCTTTCATGTTTATCTTGTTATGTTTCTCTTGTGTCTTTCTGTTTGAATGTCAGATTTTCTTTTTTTCTGATCTTTTCATCAGGAATTCTTGAAAATCTTTGATTATTCTCAGTTTTAATTATATTTAAAAACTATATTCAGTTTTAATAGGTAGATTATTAATCTCTTTTTCTTCTGGAATATTATATTTCAAATCTTCTACTCTTTTAACTTTGAAGTTGCTAAATTGTGAATGATCTTGACTATGGTTCCATGATATTTGAATTATTTTTTTTTTTGGCTTTCTTTTCAGAAGAAGTAATCCTGATTTAATGTGTGAGTTTTCTGAATAGAGACTGTGGCCTTTAGTCCTTTGATTTATTAACTCTAAACTGTGTTTTCAAACTTGTTGGGTTGGGTTTTGTTTGTTCACTTACTTGATTATTTTTATTTGCCACCCATCACTATACCCACTTTTACATTGAAGAAATTTAATATTAAAAATATGTTGATTATTTGGAATATCTTATTAGGTTGTTCAAAGAATTCCTCTACTTCTTCATGTTCTGCAATAGTTATTGGCACACAAAATGTAGTCGTGTGCATAATAGTATTTTTATGCCTCTTGTGAATGTGAATAGGGTGAGATGACCAAGCATGTCATAAGGTGACTTATTGTTACACTTGGGCTCACAAGTAAAGCAATTTGCCAATAATTTTATTCATTTCTTTAAATAGGAACTGTGTATGTATGTTGGGGTGGGGGACAGTAAAGGGAGATTATCATTCCATTAAGTTGTATCTACTTTATACCTTCCAATTTCAACCACAAAGAAAGTATCAATATGAATATGATTCAGTTTCTTTCATTGAATTGTTGGCCAATTCAGAGCATCTAAAATTAATGAAAACACTAGTAATCTTAATCAGTGAAAAGGTATGATGCAGTTCTATGGGACTGAAAGGCATTTCACTTTTTCCATCATTTTCTGAGTTGTTATGGTCAAATAATTGATTCTCTGGTGGCAATGCCTTGCTGGTAAGACTTTTTACATATAGTTCTCAAACAAGAAAAATAGTCTGTTGTGAGGCTAAATTGTATTCCTTTCCAGGATGATATAAACTCAGTTTACATTCTACTTATATAACTTTTACAGACCCATGATGAGATATTATAGTAACAATTGAGTATGCATGTATCAGTCCTACAATTTTAGAAGTATGGATCCTGAGAGTCAGAGAGGTTCCTTTACCCACTGTTATATAGATAATAAGTGAGAGACATAAATAGAACTCATATTTTCTGAATCTAAGACTAGAGTTTTTTTCCATCATGGCAAACTACATCACTATATAGTGCCCATTTAAGCTATTCCACTAGATAGAAAACTAATGTAATTTGCAGTATTTTACATATTAGTAACTTGCATTTTTACAAATCTCAAATAAAATCCTATCTTATACAAGACATTTTCCCCACCTCCAAATGCTAATGCCTATTGATTATCTCTAGCTTACCCTGAATATAGCTTTTTGCACACTATTGTTTTAATTTTTTATCTTCAATTAGATTGTGAGCTCTTAGTTTGTGCCTTTCTTTGTTTCCCCAGAATATAGCACAGTACTTTGCAATTAATATATACTTAATAAATGTTTGTTAACTTGATTTGAAAACTATGTAGATTTTGAAGGAAATCATGAGGAGACCACTGCCCAATCCATAAACTCCTTGAGTCAAGGATTATTTACTTTTTGCCTATTTATCCCTTGTGTCTAGCAACTTACTGCAGAGTAAATGCTTATAACGATCTTACTGATTGTTTAGTACTTCCATAAAATTCCATACTTAATAATAGTATGTATAGTGCAAATTAACATAAGAAGCTGTAATCACCATATAGAGAGAATATTCTACATGACCAAGAGAGGTATTGTTCAAAGTGAATATGATTGCAGTCACAGAAATTAGGCAAGACAATTCTAAAAATATAAACTTGAGAATCTTTGTGAACAAGAAAAGCATTCATAGTGAAAAGAGTTAAGTAACATAGAACTCACCTGCTGTTATACTAGATGTCAGAATGCATTTCCATAAAAGAATTTTAATGCTGAAGATAATTCTTATGACCACATAGTTCATAGGAGCAAGCAGACTAATGGGAAGACAGACAAGATTATTAGTATTGGTGAAATTGACGTTACCCAGAATATAATGATTCCAACTCATTTCCCTGTAGGGGAAAGAGAAGGGGAAATAGAAAACATGAATGTACAATGACATGACCAGAAATCAACCAATCATTCAATTAATAGACATTAAAAGTCTACTCGATGACAGATATTTTTGTAGGTACATTAATATGAAAATTAAATAGTTCTTATCTTCAAGAAATCTACCTTCTAACAATTTGGATAATGTGTAGGACAACAAATATATGAATAAATGCATATTAAATAAAAATAGGGAACTCAAAATCTTACAAAAAATAAATATTGAAAACTCTTTACAAGTAATTAGAAAAATACTTTCAAATATAATTTTTTAAATAAGTAAGATAATTTCTTATTTAAAAACAAACACAGTTGTGGAGATTTGTTATCACAACTAGGAATGAAATTCAGTGTTCTGGAAAATCTGGAAAGGTAGACAAAAATGAAGTTTTGTCTTCTTTTTATGCAAGAGAAAACACTTTTTTTAGAATGTACCTAACTCACAATGGGAGAATCTAGTCCAATATTACCAACAGAAAAGGCAAAAATACAAAATTCTAATGTCTAATATAAAACTCAGC